>NC_044559.1:92314495-92331257 GCF_007565055.1 Rhinopithecus roxellana | reverse complement strand
ATATCCTCAGATAATAACTACAGATAAGCTTACTGAGAGATTGCATTCTGAAGTGTGACTTCATCACACAGACTTCCACCGTTCCCTTCTTGGAACAGTTTGCCAACTCTGTTATCTTGTGTTCGGCAAGTGAGTGATATTGGGAGCTCATTGAGGTCTATGGTGGAAAAGGAAATATCCTCAGATGAAAACTGGAAAGAAGCCTTCTGAGAAACTGCATTGCGATGTGTGAATGCAACTCACGGAGTTACACCTTTGGCTTCAGTGTTGAGTTTGCTGACACAGTTTTCTGGAAATCTGCAATGGGATACTTCTGAACGCAATGAAGCTTATGGTGACAAAGGAAATATCCTCAGATGAAAACTAGAAAGAAGCTTTCTTAGAAACTTCTTGGTGATGTCTGAAATCATCTCACAGAGTTACACTTATGTTTCCTGCAATGGCCCATTATCACTGTTTTTGAGGTACCTGAGAAGGACTTCTTTGGATCGCATTGAGGCCTACGCTGATAAAGGAAATATCATCAGTTCAAAACGTGAAAGAAGCTTTCTGAGAAACTTCTTTGTGATCTGTGAATACCTCTCACAGAATTACAGCTTAGTTCTCAGGAAGCAGTTTGCTAACACTCTTTTCGTGGAATCTGCAAAGTGAGATTTGGGAGCCCCTAGGGGCCCATGGTGAAAAAGGAAGTATCCTCAGATAATAACTAGAGAGAAGCTTTCTGAGAGATTGCCCTCTGATGTGGGACTTCATCACACAGAGTTCCACCCTTCCCTTCTCGGAACAGTTTGCTAACTCTGTTATCTTGTGTTCGTCAAAGTGATATTTGGGAGCTCATTGAGGGCTATGGTGAAAAAGGAAATATCCTCAGATGAAAATTGGAAAGAAGCCTTCTGAGAAACTGCATTGCGATGTGTGAATGCAACTCACAGAGTTACAACTTTCTCTTCATTGTTCAGTGTGCTACCACAGTTTTCTGGAAATCTGCAATGGGATACTTCTGAACGCAATGAAGCTTAAGGTAACAAACGAAATATCCTCAGTTGAAAAATAGAAAGAAGCTTTCCTAGAAACTTATTGGTGATGTGTGAATTCATCTCAAAGAGTTAAACTTATGTTTCCTGCAACAATCCATTATCACTGTTTTTGAGGTACCTGAGAAGGAATACTTTGGATCACATTGAGGCCTACACTGAGAAATAAAATATCATCAGTTCAAAACGTGAAGGAAGCTTTCTGAGAAACTTCTTTTTGATCTGTGAATTCGTCTCACTGAGTTACAGCTTTGTTTGCGGGAAGAAATTTGCTAACACTCTTTTCGTTGAATCTGCAAAGTGAGATTTGGGAGCCCATCGTGGCCCATGGGGAAAAGGAAATATCCTCAGATAAAAACTAGAGAGAAGCTTTCAGAGAGATTACTTTCTGATGTGTGACTTCATCACACAGAGTTCCACCGTTTCTTCTTTTAAAAGTTTGCAAATCTTTTATCCTGTGTTCTGCAAATTGATATTTGTGAGCTCATCGAGGGCTATGGTGAAAAAGGAAATATCCTCAGATGAAAACTGGAAAGAAGCCTTCTGAGAAACTGCATTGCATGTGTGAATGCAACTCACAGAGTGACACCTTTCTCTTCAGTGTTCAGTGTGCTAACACATTTTCTTGAAATCTGCAATGGCATAATTCTGAACGCAATGAAGCTTATGGTGACAAAGGAAATATCCTCAGTTGAAAACTAGAAAGAATTCTTAAAAAACTTCTTGGTGATGTGTGAATTCATCTCACAGAGTTACACTTATGTTTCCTGCAGGAGACCATTATCACTTTTCTGAGGACCCTGAGAAGGACTTCTTTGATCGCATTGAGGCCTACGCTGATAAAGGAAATATCATCAGTTCAAAACGTGAAAGGAGCTTTCTGAGAAACTTGTTTGTGATCTGTGAATTCCTCTCACAGAGTTGCAGCTTACTTCTCAGGAAGCAGTTTGCTAACACTCTCTTCTTGGAATCTGCAAAGTGAGATTTGGGAGCCCATATGGGCCCATGGTGAAAAGGAAAATATCCTCAGATAATAACTAAAGAGAAGCTTTCTGAGAGATTGCTTTCTGATGTGTGTCTTCATCACACAGAGTTTCACCGTTTCTTCTTTTAAAAGTTTGCTAACTCTTTTATCCTGTGTTCTGCAAAGTGATATTTGGGAGCTCATTGAGGGCTATCTGAAAGAGGAAATATCCTCAGATGAAACCTGGAAAGAAGCCTTTTGAGAAACTGCATTGCGATGTGTGAATGCAACTCAGAGTTACCCCTTTCTGCTCAGTGTTCAGTGTGCTAACACAGCTTTTTGGAAATCTGCAATGGGATACGTCTGAACAGAATGAAACTTACGGTGACAAAGGAAATATCCTCAGATGAAAACTAGAAAGAAGCGTTCCTAGAAACTTCTTGGTGATGTGTGAATTCATCTCACAGAGTAACACTTATGTTTCCTGCAACAGTCCTTTATCACTGTTTTTGAAGAACCTGAGAAGGATTTCTTTGGATCGCATTGAGGCCTACGCTGATAAAGGAAATATCATCAATTCAAAACGTGAAAGAAGCTTTCTGAGAAACTTCTTTGTGATCTGTGAATTCCCCTCACAGAGTTACAGCTTAGTTCTCAGGAAGCAGTTTGCTAACCCTCTTTTCATGGAATCTGCAAAGTGAGACTTGGGAGCACATAGGGGCCCATGGAGGAAAAGAAATATCCTCAGATAATAACTAGAGAGAAGATTTCTGAGGGATTGCTTTCTGTTGTGTGACTTCATTACACAGTTCCACCCTCCCCTTCTTGGAAGAGCTTTTTAACTCTGTTATCTTGTGTTCTTCAAAGTGATATTTGGGAGCTCATTGAGGGCTAAGGTGGAAAAGGAAATATCCTCAGATGCAAACTGGAAAGAAGCCTTCTGAGAAACTGCATTGTGAAGTGTGAATGCAACTCACAGAGTTACAACTTCCTCTTCAGTGTTCAGTGTGCTAACACAGTTTTCTGGAAATCTGCAGTGGGATACTTCTGAACGCAATGAAGCTTACGGTGGCAAAGGAAATATCCTCAGATGAAAAGTAGAAAGAAGCTTTCCTAGAAACTTCTTAGTGATGTGGGAATTCGTCTCACAGAGTTACACTCGTGATTCCTGCAAAAGTCCATTATCACTATTTTTGAGGAACCTGAGAAGGACTTCTTTCGATCGCTTTGAGGCGTACTCGGATAAAGGAAATATCATCAGTTCAAAATGGGAAAGAAGCTTTCTGAGAAACTTCTTTGTGATTTGTGAATTCCTCTCACAGAGTTGCAGATTAGTTCTCAGGAAGCATTTTGCTAACACTGTTTTCGTGGAATCTGCAATGTGAGTTTTTTGAGCCCATATTGGCCCATGGTGAAAAAGGAAATATCCTCAGATAATAACTAGAGAGAAGATTTCTGAGAGATTGCTTTCTGATATGTGACTTCATCCCACAGAGTTCCACCCTTCCCTTCATGGAAAAGTTTGCTAACTTCTGTTATCTGGTGTTCTGCAAATTGATATTTGGGAGCTCATTGCTGTCTATGGCGAAAAAGGAAATATCCTCAGATGAAAACTGGAAAGAAGCCTTCTCAGAAACTGCATTGCGATGTGTGAATGAAACTCACAGAATTACACCAATCTCTTCAGTGTTCATTGTGCTAACACAGTTTTCTGGAAATCTGCAATGGGATACTTCTGAACGCAATGAAACTTAAGGTAACAAACGAAATATCCTCAGTTGAAAAATAGAAAGAAGCTTTCCTAGAAACTTCTTGGTGACGTGTGAATTCATCTCACAGAGTTACACTTATGTTTCGTGCAACAATCCCTTATCAATGTTTTTGAGGTACCTGAGAAGGACCTCTTTGGATTGCATTGAGGCCTACGCTGATAAAGGAATTATCCTCACTTCAAAACGTGAAATAAGCTTTCTGAGAAACTTCTTTGTGATCTCTGAATTCCTCTCACAGAGTTACAGCTTAGTTCATCGGAAGCGGTTTGTTAAGACTCTTTTCGTGGAATCTGCAAAGTGAGATTTGGGTGCTCTTAGGGGACCATGGTGAGAAAGGAAATATACTCAGATAATAACTAGAGAGAAGCTTTCTGAGAGATTGCTTTCTGATGTTTGACTTCATCACACAGAGTTCCACATTTCCCTTCTTGGAACAGTTTGCTAACTCTGTTATTGTGTGTCCTGCAAAGTGATATTTGGGAGCTCATTGAGGGCTATGGTGAAAAAGGAAATATCCTCAGATGAAAACTGGAAAGAAGCCTTCTGAGAAACTGCATTTCGACGTGTGAATGCAACTCACAGAGTTAACCCTTTCTCTTCAGTGTTGAGTGTGCTAACACAGTTTTCTGGAAATCTGCAATGGGATACTTCTGAACGCAATGCAGCTTACGGTGACAAAGGAAATATCCTCAGGTGAAAACTAGAAAGAAGCTTCCTCACAAAACTTGTTGGTGATGTGTGAATTCATCTTACACAGTTTCACTTATGTTTCCTGCAACAGTCCATTATCACTGTTTTTGAGGGTAACTGAGAAGGTATATTTGGATCGCATTGGAGCCTACGCTGATAAATCAAGTATCATCAGTCCAAAACGTGAAGAAGCTCTCTGAGAAACTTCTTTGTGATCTGTGAATTCCTCCCACAGAGTTACAGCTTAGATCTCAGGAAGCAGTTTTCTAACACTCTTTTCGTGGAATCTGCAAAGTGAGATTTGGGAGCCCATCGGAGCCCTTGGTGAAAATGGATATCTCCTCAGATAATAACTAGAGAGAAGCTTTCTGAGAGATTGCTTTCTGATGTGTGACTTCATCACACAGAGTTCCACCCCTCCCTTCTTGGAACAGTTTGCTAACTCTGTTATCTTGTGTTCAGCAGAGTGGTATTTGGGAGCTCATTTAGGGCTATGGTGAAAAAGAAAATATCCTCAGATGAAAACTGGAAAGAGGCCTTCTGAGAAACTGCATTGTGATGTGTGAATGCAAGTTACAGAGTTACACCTTTCTCTTCAGTGCTCAGTGTGCTAACAGAGTTTTCTGGAAATCTGCAATGGGATACTTCTGAACGCAATGAAGTTTACGGTGAAAAAGGAAATATCCTCAGTTGAAAACTAGAAAGAAGCTTTCGTAGAAACTTCTTGTTGATGTGTGATTTCATCTCACAGAGTTACACTTATGTTTCCTGCAACAGTCAATTTTCGCTGTTATTGAAAACCTGAGAAGGAATTCTTTTTATCGCAATGAGGCCTACGCTGACAAAAGAAATATCATCAGTTCATAACGTGAAAGAAGCTTTCTGAGAAACTTCTTTGTGATCTGTGAATTCCTCCCATAGAGTTACAGCTTAATTCTACGGAAGCAGTTTGCAAACACTCTTTTCGTGGAATCTGCAAAGTGAGATTTGGCAGAACATAGGGGCCCATGGTGAAAAAGGAAATATCCTCAGATAATAGCTAGAGAGAAGCTTACTGAGAGATTGCTTTCTGATGTGTGACTTCATCACACAGAGTTCCACCCTTCCCCTCTTGGAACAGTTTGCTAAGTCTGTTATCTTGTGTTCTTCAAAGTGATATTTCGGAGCCCATTGAGGGCTATGGTGAAAAAGGAAATATCCTCAGATGAAAACTGGCAAGAAGCCTTTTGAGAAACTGCATTTACATGTCTGAATGCAACTCACAATGTTACACCTTTCTCTTCAGTGTTCAGTGTGCTAACACAGTTTTCTGGAAATCTTCAATGGGATACTTCTGAACGCAATGAAGCTTATTGTGACAAAGGATTTATCCATATCCTCAGATGAAAACAAGAAAGAGGTTTTCTTAGAAACTTCTTGGAGATGTGTGAATTCATCCCACAGAGCTACACTTACGTTTCCTGCGACAGTCCATTATCACTGTTTTTGAGGTACCTGAGAAGGAATACTTTGGATCGCATTGAGGCCTACGCTGATAAAGGACATATCATCAGTTCAAAACGTAAAAAGATTTTCTGAGAAACTTCTTTGTGATCTTTGAATTCCTCTCAGAGAGTTACAGCTTAGTCCTCAGGAAGCAGTTTGCTAACACTCTTTTCGTGTAATCTGCGAAGTGAGATTTGGGAGGCCATAGGGGCCCATGGTGAAATAGGAAATATCCTCAGATAATAACTAGAGAGAAGCTTTCTGAGAGAATGCTTTCTGATGTGTGACTTCATCACACAGAGTTCCACACTTCCCTTCTTGGAACAGCTTTTTACCTCTGTTATCTTGTGTTCTGCAAAGTGATATTTGGGAGCTCATTGAGGGCTATGGTGAAAAAGGAAATATCCTCAGATGAAAACTGGAAAGAAGCCTTCTGAGAAACTGCATTTCGAAGTGTGAATGCAACTCACAGAGTTAACCCTTTCTCTTCAGTGTTCAGTGTGCTAACACAGTTTTCTGGAAATCTGCAATGGGATACTTCTGAACGCAATGCAGTTTACGGTGACAAAGGAAATATCCTCAGATGAAAACTAGAAAGAAGCTTTCCTAGAAACTTCTTAGTGATGTGTGAATTCATCTCACAGAGTTACACTCGTGTTTCCTGAAAAAGTCGCTTATCACTGTTTTTGAGGAACCTGAGAAGGACTTCTTTCGATCGCTTTGAGGCATACTCTGATAAAGGAAATATCATCAAGTTCAAAACGTGAAAGAAGCTTTCTGTGAAACTTCTTTGTGATTTGTGATTCCTCTCACAGAGTTGCAGAATTAGTTCTCAGGAAGCATTTTGATAACACTCTTTCGTGGAATCTGCAATGTGAGATTTTTGAGCCCATAGGGGCCCATGGTGATAAAGGAAATATCTTCAGATAATAAGTAGAGAGAAGCTTTCTGAGAGATTGCTTTCTGATGTGTGACTTCATCACACAGAGTTCCACCCTTCCCTTCTTGGAAAAGTTTGCTAACTTCTCTTATCTTGTGTTCTGCAAATTGATATTTGGGAGCTCATTGCTGTCTATGGTGAAAAAGGAAATATCCTCAGATGAAAACTGGAAAGAAGCCTTCACAGAAACTGCATTGCGATGTGTGAATGCAAATCACAGAATTACACCTATCTCTTCAGTGTTCAGTGTGCTAACACAGTTTTCTTGAAATCTGCAATGGGATACTTCTGAACGCAATGAAACCTAAGGTAACAAACGAAATATCCTCAGTTGAAAAATAGAAAGAAGCTTTCCTAGAAACTTCTTGGTGACGTATGAATTCATCTCACAGAGTTACACTTATGTTTCGTGCAACAATCCCTTATCACTGTTTTTGAGGTACCTGAGAAGGACTTTTGGATCGCATTGAATGCTACGCTGATGAAGGTATTATCCTCACTTCAAAACGTGAAAGAAGCTTTCTGAGAAACCTCTTTGTGATCTGTGAATTCCTCTCACAGAGTTATAGCTTAGTTCTCTGGAAGCGGTTTGTTAATACTCTTTTCGTGGAATCTGCAAAGTGAGATTTCGGTGCTCTTAGGGGCCTCACAGAGTTACACTTATGTTTCGTGCAACAATCCCTTATCACTGTTTTTGAGGTACCTGAGAAGGACTTTTTGGATCGCATTGAATGCTACGCTGATGAAGGTATTATCCTCACTTCAAAACGTGAAAGAAGCTTTCTGAGAAACCACTTTGTGATCTGTGAATTCGTCTCACAGAGTTATAGCTTAGTTCTCCGTAAGCGGTTTGTTAATACTCTTTTCGTGGAATCTGCAAAGTGAGATTTTGGTGCTCTTAGGGGCCTATGGTGAAAAAGGAAATATCCTCAGATAATAAGTAGAGAGAAGCTTTCTGAGAGATTGCTTTCTGATGTGTGGCTTCATCACACAGAGTTCCACCCTTCCCTTCTTGGAACAGTTTGCTAACTCTGTTATTGTGTGTCCTGGAAAGTGATATTTGGGAGCTCATTGAGGGCTATGGTGAAAAAGGAAATATCCTCAGATGAAAACTGGAAAGAAGCCTTCTGAGAAACTGCATTTCGACGTGTGAATGCAACTCACAGAGCTAACCCTTTCTCTTCAGTGTTCAGTGTGCTAACACACTTTTCTGGAAATCTGCAATGGGATACTTCTGAACGCAATGCAGCTTACGGTGACAAAGGAAATATCCTCAGTTGAAAACTGGAAAGAAGCTTTCCTAGAAACTTCTTGGTCATGTGTGAATTCATCTCACAGAGTTACAGTTAAGTTTCCTGCAACAATTCATTATCACTGTATTTGAGGTACATGAGAAGGAATACTTTGGATCACATTGAGACCTACGCTGATAAATAAAATATCATCAGTTCAGAAAGTGAGAGAAGCTTTCTGAGAAACTTCTTTGTGATCTGTAAATTCCTCTTACAGAGTTAAACCTTAGTTCTCAGGAAGCAGTTTGCTAACACTGTTTTCGTGGAATCTGCAAAGTGAGATTTGGGAGCCCATCGGGGCCCACGGTGAAAAAGGAAACTTAGTCAGATAACAAGTAGAGAGAAGCTTTCCGAGAGATTACTTTCTGATGCATGACTTCATCACACACAGTTCCACCCTTCCCTTCTTGGAACAGTTTGCTAACTCTGTTATCTTGTGTTCTGCAAAGTGATATTTGGGAGCCCATAGGGGCCCATGGTGAAAAAGGAAATATCCTCAGATGAAAACTGGAAAGAATCCTTCTCAGAAACTGCATTGCCATGTGTGAATGCAACACACAGAGTTACACGTTTCTCTTCAATTTTCAGTGTGCTAACACAGTTTTTCTGGAAATCTGCAATGGGATGCTTCTGAAACGCCATGAAGCTTACGGTGACAAGGGAAATATGCTCAGTAGAAAACTAGAAAGAAGCGTTCGTAGAAACTTCTTGGTGACGTGTGAATTCATCTCACAGTGTTACACTTATGTTTCCTGCAACAGTCCATTATCACTGTAATTGAGGAAACTGAGAAGGACTTCTTTGCATCGCATGAGGCTAACGCTGATAAAGGATATATCATCAGTTCAAAACGTGAAAGAAGCTTTCTGAGAAACTTCTTTGTGATCTGTGAATTCCTATCACAGAGTTACAGCTTAGTTCACAGGAAGCAGTTTGCCACCACTCTTTTCGTGGAATCTGCAACGTGAGATTTGGAAGTCCATAGGGGTCCATGGTGAAAAAGGAAATATCCTCAGATAATAACTAGAGAGAAGCTTTCTGAGAGATTGCTTTCTGATGTTGGACTTCATCACACAGAGTTCCACCCTTTCCTTCTTGGAACAGTTTGCTAACTCTGTTATATTGTGTTCCGCAAAGTGATATTTGGGAGCTCATTGAGGGCTATCTGAAAAAGGAAATATCCTCAGATGAAAACGGGAAAGAAGACTTCCAAGAAACTGCATTGCGTTGTGTGAATGCAACTCACAGAGTTACACCTTTCTCTTCAGTGTTCAAGGTGCTAACACACTTTTCTGGAAATCTGCAATGGGATACATCTGAACGCAATAAGCTTACGGTGACAAAGGAAATATCCTCAGTTGAAAAGGAGAAAGAAGCGTTCATAGAACTTCTTCGTGATGGGTGAATTCATCTCACAGAGTTCCACTTAGGTTTCCTGCAAAAGTCCATTATCACATTTTTTGAGGAACGTGAGAAGGACTTCTTTTGACCGCATTGAGGCCTATGCTGCTAAAGGAAATATCTTCAGTTCAAAACGTGAAAGAAGCTTTCTGAGAAACTTCTTTGTGATCGGTGATTTCCTCTCACGGAATTACAGCTTAGTTCTCAGGAAGCAGTTTGCTAACACTCTTTTCGTGGAATCTGCAAAGTGAGATTTGGGAGCTCATTGGGGCCCATGGTGAAAAAGGAAATACCCTCAGATAATAACTAGAGAGAAGCTTTCTGAGAGATTGCTTTCTGTTGTGTGACTTCATCACACTGAGTTCCACAATTCCCTTCTTGGAACACTTTACTATCTCTGTTATCTTGTGTTCTACAAAATGATATTTGGGAGCTCATTGAGGTCTATCTGAAAGAGGAAATATCCTCAGATGAAAACTGGAAGGAAGCCTTTAGAGAAACTACATTGCGATTTGTGAATGCAACTCACAGAGTGACCCCTTTCTCTTCCGTGTTCAGTGTGCTAACACAGTTTTCTGGAAATCTGCAATGGGATACTTCTGAACGCCTTGAAGCTTTCGGTGACAAAGGAAATATCCTCAGATGAAAACTAGAAAGAAACTTTCCTAGAAACTTCATGGTGATGTGTGAATTCATCTCACGGAGTTACACTTATGTTTCCTGCAACAGTCCATTATCACTGTTACTGAAAACCTGAGAAGGAATTCTTTTTATCGCAATGAGCCCTACGCTGATAAAGGAAATATCATCAGTTCACAACGTGAAAGAAGCTTTCTGAGAAACATCTTTGTGATCTGTGAATTCCTCTCACAGAGTTACAGCTTAGTTCTCAAGAAGGAGGTTGCAAACCCTCTTTTCGTGGAATCTGCAGAGTGAGATTTGGCAGCGCATAGGGGCCCATGTTGAAAAAGGAAATATCCTCAGATAATAGCAAGAGAGAAGCTTATTGAGAGATTGCTTTCTGTTGTGTAACTTCATCACACAGAGTTCCACCATTCCCCTCTTGGAACAGTTTGCTAACTCTGTTATCTTGTGTTCTGCAAGGTGATATTTCGGAGCCCACTGAGGGCTATGGTGAAAAAGGAAATATCCTCAGATGAAAACTGGCAAGAAGCCTTTTGAGAAACTGCTTTTACATGTCTGAATGCAAATCACAATGTTACACCTTTTTCTTCAGTGTTCAGTGTGCTAACAGAGTTTTCTGCAAATCTTCAATGGGATACTTCTGAACGCAATGAAGCTTACTGTGACAAAGGATTTATCAATATCCTCAAATGAAAATAAGAAAGAAGCTTTCTTAGAAACTTCTTGGTGATGTGTGAATTCATCCCACAGAGCTACACTTTTGTTTCCTGCGACAGTCCATTATCACTGTTTTTGAGGAACCTGAGAAGGAATACTTTGGATCGCATTGAGGCCTACGCTGATAAAAGAAATATCATCAGTTCAAAACGAGAAAAGCCTTTCTGAGAAACTTCTTTGTGATCTTTGAATTCCTCTGACAGAGTTACAGCTTAGTTCTCACGAAGCAGTTTGCAAGTATTCTTTTCGTGGAATCTGCGAAGTGAGATTTGGGAGCCCATAGGGGCCCATGGTGAAAAAGGAAATATCCTCAGATAATTACTAGAGAGAAGCTTTCTGAGAGATTGCTTTCTGATGTGTGACTTAATCACACAGGGTTCCACCCTTCCCTTCTTGGAACAGTTTGCCAACTCTGTTATCTTGTGTTCTACAAAGTGATATTTGGGAGCTCAATGAGGGCTATGGTGAAAAAGAAAATATCCTCATATGAAAACTGGAAAGAAGCCTTCAAAGAAACTGCATTGCGATGTGTGAATGCAACTCACAGAGTTACACCTTTCTCTTCAGTGTTCAGTGTCCTAACACAGTTTTCTGGAAATCGGCAATGGGATACTGCTGAACGCAATGAAGCTTACGGTGAAAAAGGAAATATCCTCAGATGAAAACTAGAAAGAAGCTTTCCTAGAAACTTCTAGGTGATGTGTGAACTCATCGCACAGAGTTACACTTTTGTTTCCTGCAATAATCCATTATCACGGTTTTTGAGGAACCTGAGAAGGATTTCTTTGGATCGCATTGAGGCCTACGTTTATAAAGGAAATATCTTCAGTTCAAAAGTTAAAAGAAGCTTTCTGAGAAACTTCTTTGTGATGTGTGAATTCCTCTCAAAGAGTTACAGCTTAGTTCTCAGGAAGAAGATTGCTAACACTCGTTTCGTGGAATTTGTAAAGTGAGATTTGGGAGCCCGTATTTGCCCATGGTGAAAATCGATATATCCTCATATAATAACTAGAGAGAAGCTTTCTGAGAGATTGCATTCTGATGTGTGACTTCATCACACAGAGTTCCACCCTTCCCTTCTTGGAACAGTTTGCTAACTCTGTTATCTTGTGTTCTGCAAAGTGATGTTTGGGAGCTCATTGAGGGCTATGGTGAAAGAATAAATATCCTCAGATGAAAACTGGAGAGAAGCCTTCTGAGAAACTGCATTGCGATATGTGAATGCAACTCCCAGAGTTACACCTTTCTCTTTAGTGTTTAGTTTGCTAACAGAGTTTTCGGGAAATCTGCAATGGATCATTCTGAACACAATGAAGCGTAGGGTGACAAAGGAAATATCCTCAGTTGAAAACTAGCAAGAAGTTTTCCTAGAAACTTCCTGGAGATGTGTGAATTCATCGCAGAGAGTTACACTTCTATTTCCTGCAAAAGTCCATTGTCACTGTTTTTGAGGAACCTGAAAAATACTTCTGTGGTTCACATTGAGGCCTACGTTGATAAAGGAAATATCATCAGTTCAAAACGTGAAAGATGCTTTCTGAGAAACTTCTTTGTGATCTGTGAATTCCTCTCACAGTGTTACAGCTTAGTTCTCAGGAAGCAGTTTGCTAAAACTCGTTTCGTGGAATCTGCAAAGTGAGATTTGGGAGTCCATAGGGGCCCATGGTGAAAAGGAAATATCTTTAGATCATAACTAGAGAGAAGCTTTCTAAGAGATTGCTTTCTGATGTGTGACTTCATCACACAGAATTCCACCCTTCCCTTCTGGGAACCGTTTGCTAACTCTCTTACCTTGTGTTCTGCAAAGTTATATTTGGGAGCTCTTTCAGGGCTATGGTGGAAAAGGAAATATCGTCAGATGAAAACGGGAAAGAAGCCTTCTGAAAAACTGCATTGCGATGTGTGAATGCAACTCACAGAGTTACACCTTTCTCTTCAGTGTTCAGTGTGCTAACACAGTTTTCTGAAAATCTGCAATGGGATACTTCTGAACGCAATGAAGCTTTCGGTGAAAAAGGAAATATCCTCAGATGAAAACTAGAAAGAATCCTTCCTAGAAACCTCTTGGTGATGTGTGAATTCATCTCACAGAGTTACACTTATGTTTCATGCAACAGTCCATTATCACTGTTTTGGAGGAACCTGAGCAGGAATTCTTTTGATGGCATTGAGGCCTACACTGATAAAGGAAATATCATCAGTTAAAAACGTGAAAGAAACTTTCTGAGAAACTTCTTTGTGATCTGTGAATTCCTCTCACAGAGTTACAGCTTTGTTCTCAGGAAGCAGTATGCTAACACTCTTTTCATTTAATATGTACAGTGAGATTTGGGAGCACATAGAGGCCCATGGTAAAAAGGAAGTATCCTCAGATAATCACTAGAGAGGCTTCCTGAGAGATTGCTTTCTGATGTGTGAATTCATCACACAGAGTTCCGCCCTTCCCTTCCTGGAAAAGTTTGCTAACTCTTTTATCTTGTGTTCTGCAAGTGATATTTGGGAGCTCATTGAGGGCTATGGTCAAAAAGGAAATATCCTCAGATGATAACTGGAAAGAAGCCTTCTGAGAAACTGCATTGCGATGTGTGAATGCAACTCACAGAGTTACACCTTTCTCTTCAGTGTTCAGTGTGCTATCACAGTGTTCTGGAAATCTGCAATGGGATACTTCTGAACTAAATGAAATTAATGTGACAAAGGAAATATCCTCAGATGAAACCTTGAAGGAAGCTTTCCTAGAAACGTCTGGTGATGTGTGAATTCATCTCACAGAGTTATACTTATGTTTCCAGCAACAGTCGATTACCATTTTTTTGAGGTACCTGAGAAGGAATACTATGGATCGCATTGAGGCCTACGCTGATAAATAAAATATCATCTGTTCAAAACGTGAAAGAAGCTTTCTGAGAAACTTCTTTGTGATGTTTGAATTCCACTCACAGAGTTACAGCTTAGTTCTCAGGAAGCAGTTTGGTAACACCGTTCTCATGGAATCTGCAAAGTGAGATTTGGGAGCCCATAGGGGCCCATGGTGAAAAAGGAAATATCCTCTGATAATACCTAGAGAGAAGTTTTCTGAGAGATTGCTTTCTGATATGTCACTTTATCACACAGAGATCCACACTTCCCTTCTTGTAACAGTTTTCTAACTCTGTTATCCTGTGTTCTGCAAAGTGATATTTCTGATGTCATTGAGGGCTATGGTGAAAAAGGAAATATCCTCAAATGAAAACTCGAAAGAAGCCTTCTGAGAAAGTGCATTTCGATGTGTGAATGCAACTCACCGAGTTACACGTTTCTCTTCAGTGATCAGTTTCCTAACTAAGTTTTCTGGAAATCTGCAATGGGATACCTTATAGCGCAAGGAAGCTTACGGTGACAAAGGAAATATCCTCAGATGAAAAGTAGAAAGAACCTTTCCTAGAAATTTCTTGGTGATGTGTGAATTCATCTCACAGAGTTACACTAATGTTTCATGCAACAGTCCATTATCACTGTTTTTGAGGAACCTGAGGAGGACTTCTTTTGATCGCATTGAGGCCTACGCTGATAAAGGAAATATCATCAGATCAAAATGTGAAAGAAGCCTTCTGAGAATCTTCTTTGTGATCTGTGAATTCCTCTCACAGTGTTACAGCTTAGTTCTCAGGAAGCAGTTTGCTAACACGCTTTTCGTGGAATATGCAAAGTGAGAATTGGGAGCCCATAGGGGCCCATGGTGAAAAATGAAATATCGTCAGATAATAACTAGAGAGAAGCATTCTGAGAGATTGCTTTCTGATGTGTCAGTTCATCACACAGAGTTCCACCCTTCCCTTCTTGGAAGAGTTTGCTAACTCTCTTATCTTGTGTTCTGCAAAGTGATATTTGGGAGCTCATGGAGGGCTAGGGAGAAAAGGAAATAACCTCAGATGAAAAGTGGAAGAAGCCTTCTGAGAGAATGCATTGCGATGTGTGAATGCAAATTCACAGAGTACACCTTTCTCTTCAGTGCTCAGTGTGCCAACACAGTTTTCTGGAAATATGCATGGGATACTTCTAAACGCAATTGAAGCTTACAGTGTCAAGGAAATATCCTCAGATGAAAACTAGAAAGAAGCTTTCCTAGAACTTCTTGGTGATGTGTAAATTCATCTCAAAGACTTACATTTATGTGTCCTGGAGCAGTCCCATTATCACTGTTATTGAGAACCTGAGACGCACTTCTTTGGATCGCTTTGGGCCTACGCTGATAAAGAAAATATCATCAGTGGAAAACGTGAAAGAAGCTTTCTGAGAAACTTGTTTGTGATCTGTGAATTCTTCTCACAGAGTTACAGCTTAGTTCTCAGGAAGCAGTTTGCTAACACTCTTTTCGTGGAATCTGGCAAAGTGAGATTTGGGAGCCCATAGGGCCCATGGTGAAAAAGGAAATATCCTCAGATATTGACTATAGAGATGCTTTCTGAGAGATTGCTTTCTGATGTGTGACTTCATCACACAGAGTTCCACCCTTCCCTACTTGGAACAGTTTGCTAACTCTGTTATCTTGTGTTCTGCAAAGTGATATTTGGAAGCTCATTGAGGGCTATGGTGAAAAAGGAAATATCCTCAGATGAAAACTGGAAAGAAGCCTTCTGAGAAACTGCATTGCGATGTGTGAATGCAATTCAAACAGTTACACCTTTCTCTTCAGGGTTCAGTGTTCTGACACATTTTTCTGGAAATCTGCAATGGGATACTTCTGAACGCAATGAAGCTTACGGTGACAAAGGAAATATCCTAGATAAAAACTAGAAAGAATTTTTCCTAGAAACTTCTTGGTGATGTGTGAATCAGCTCCCAAAGTTACACGTATGTTTCTGGAACAATCCATTATCACTGTTTTTGAGGTACTGAGAAGGAGTACTTTGAATCACAGTAAGTCCGACGCTGATAAAGGAAATATCATCAGTTCAAACGAGAGAAGCTTTCTGAGAAAGTTCTCGGTAATCTGTGAATTTCTCTCACAGAGTTACAGCTTAGATCTCAGGAAGCAGTTGCTAAACTATTTTGTGGAATCTGCAAAGTGAGATTTGGGAGCCCATAGACACCCATAGTGAAAAGAAAATCCTCAGATAATAGCTAGAGAGAAGCTTTTGAGAGATTGCTTTCTGATGTGTGACTACATCAC
Organism: Rhinopithecus roxellana; assembly: GCF_007565055.1. Lineage (NCBI taxonomy): Eukaryota > Metazoa > Chordata > Mammalia > Primates > Cercopithecidae > Rhinopithecus > Rhinopithecus roxellana. Next base: position 92,315,165 of record NC_044559.1, on the reverse strand, counting down.
ACAGAATTCCACGCTTCCCTTCTTGGAAGAGTTTGCTAACTCTGTTTTTTGTGTTCTGCAAAGTGATATTTGGGACCTCATTGAGGGCTATGGTGAAAAAGGAAAAATCCTCAGATGAAAATTGAAAGAAGCCTTCTGAGAAACTGCATTGCGATTGTGAATGCAATTCACACAGTTACACCTTTCTCTCAGTGTTCAGTTGCTCACAGAGAATTCTGAAATCTGCAATGGGATACTTCTGAATGCAATGAAACAAGGTGACAAAGGAAATATCCTCAGTTGAAAACTGGAAAGAAGCTTTCTAGAAACTCGGGTATGTGTGAATTCATCTCACAGAGTTACACTTTGTTCCTGCAAACAGTCCATTATCACTGTTTGTGAGGAACCTGAGAAGGACTTCTTTGGATCGCATTGAGGCCTATGCTGATAAAGGAAATATCAGTTCAAACGTGAAATAAGCTTTCTGAGAAACTTCTTTGTGATCTGTGAATTTCTCTCACAGAGCTACAGCTTAGTTCTCAGGGAGCAGTTGCTAACACTCCTTTCGTGGGATGCAATGTGAGATTTGGGAGCCCATAAGGGCTCATGGTGAAAAAGGATATAGGCCGGGCGCGGTTGTCTCAGCCTGTAATCCCAGCACTTTGGGAGGCCGAGATTGGCGAAACAGGAG
>NC_044559.1:92275577-92314395 GCF_007565055.1 Rhinopithecus roxellana | reverse complement strand
GGACTTCTTTTGACCGCATGAGGACTAGGATAAGGAAATATCATCAGTGCAAAAGTGAAAGAAGCTTCTGAGAAACTTCTTGTGATCTGTGAATTCCTCTCACAGAGTTACAGCTTAGTTCTCAGGATGCAGTTTGCTAACACTGTTTTCGTGGATCTACAAAGTGAGATTTGGGATCCCATAGTTGCCCATGGTGAAAAGGATATATCCTCAGATAATAACTAGAGAGAAGCTTTCTGAGAGATTGCTTTCTGATGTGTGACTTCACACACAGAGTTCCACCTTCCCTTCTTGGTAGTTTGCTAACTGGTATCATGTGTTCGGAAAGTGATATTTGGGAGCTCATTGAGGGCTATGGTGGAAAAGAGGAAATCCTCAGATGAAAACTGGAAAGAAGCCTTCTCTAAACTGCATTGCGATGTGTGAATGCAACTCACAGGGTTACACGTTTCTCTTCTGTTCAGTGTGCTAACACAGTTTTCTGGAAATCTGCAATGGGATACTTCTGAACGCAGAAGAATCATACGGTGAATAAGGAAATACTCAGGATGAAATAGAAAGAAGTTTTCCTAGAAACTTCTGGTGATGTGAATTCATCTCACAGAGTTACACTTGTTTCCTGCAACAGTCCATTATCACTTTTTTGAGGAACCTAGAAGGACTTCTTTAGATCGCATTGAGGCCTACGCTGATAAAGGAAATAACATCAGTTCAAAAGTGGAAAGAAGCTTTCTGAGAAACTTCTTTGTGATCTGTGAATTCCCTCACAGAGTTACAGCTTAGTTCTCAGGAAGCAGTTTGCTACACGCTTTTCGTGGATCTGCAAAGTGAGTTTGGAGCCCATAGGGGCCCATGGTGAAAAGGAAATATCCTCAGATATTATAAAGAGAAGCTTTTCTGAGAGATTGCTTTCTGATGTGTGACTTCATCACACAGAGTTCCACCCTTACTTCATGGAACAGTTTGCTAACTTCTTATCTTGTGTTCTGCAAGTGATATTGGGAGCTCATTGAGGTATGGTGAAAAAGGAAAATTTCCTCAGATGAAAACTGGAAAGAAGCCTTCTGAGAAACTGCATTGCGATGTGTGAATTCATCTCACAGAGTTACACCTCTTCCTTGTTCAGTGTGCTAACACAGTTTTCTGGAAATCTGCAATGGGAGACTTCTGAACGCATGAAGCTTACGGTGACAAAGGAAATATACTCGATGAAAACTAGAAAGAAGCTTCTAGAAACTTCTTGGTGATGTGAATTCACTCACAGTGTTACACTTATATTTCCTGCAACAGTCCATTATCACTGTTTTTGAGGAACTGAGAAGGACTTCTTTGGATCGCATTGAGGCCTACGCTGATAAAGGAAATATCATCAGTTTAAAACGTGAAAGAAGCTTTCTGAGAACTTCTTTGATCTGTGAATTCCTCTCACAGAGTACAGCTTAGTTCTCAGGAAGCAGTTTGCTAACACTCTTTTCGTGGAATCTGCAAAGTGAGATTTGGGAGCCCATAGGGTCCATGTGAAAAAGGAAACATCCTCACATATTAAGTGAGAGAAACTTTCTGAGAGATTGCTTTCTGATGTGTGACTTCATCCACAGAGTTCCACCCTTCCCTTCTTGGAACAGTTTGCTTGCTAACTCTGTTATCTTGTGTTCTGCAAAGTGATTTTGGAAGCTCATTGAGGCTATGGTGAAAAAGGAAATATCCTCAGATGAAAAGTGGAAAGAAGCCTTCTGAGAAACTGCATTGCGATGTGTGAATGCAACTCACAGAGTTACACCTTTCTCTTCAGTGTTCAGTGTGCTAACACAGTTTTCTGAAATCTGCAATGGGATACTTCTGAACGCAATGAAGCTTACGGTGAGAAAGGAAATATCCTCATTGAAAACTAGAAAGAAGCTTTCCTAGAAACTTCTTGATGATGTGTGAATTCACTCACAGAGTTACACTTATGTTTCCTGCAACAGTCCATTATCACTGTTTTGAGGAACCTGAGAAGGACTTCTGGATCGCATTGAGGCCTACGCTGATAAAGGAATATCATCAGTTCAAAACGTGAAAGAAGCTTTCTGAGAATCTTCTTGTGATCTGTGAATTCCTCTCACAGAGTTACAGCTTAGTTCTCAGGAAGCAGTTTGCTAACATCTTTTGTGGAACTGCAAAGTAGATTTGGGACCCATAGTTGCCCATGTGAAAATGGATATATCCTGAGATAATAACTAGAGAGAAGCTTTCTGAGAGATTGCTTTCTGATGTGTGACTTCATCACACAGAGTTCCACCCTTCCCTTCTTGGAACAGTTTGCTAACTCTGTTATCTTGTGTTCTGCAAAGTGATATTGGGAGCTCATTGAGGGCTATGGTGAAAAGGAAATATCCTCAGATGAAAACTGGAAGAAGCCTTCTGAGAAACTGCATTGCGATGTGTGAATGCAACTCACAGAGTTACACCTTTCTCTTCAGTGTTCAGTGTGCTAACACAGTTTTCTGGAAATCTGCAATGGATACTTCTGAACGCAGAACTACGAGACAAAGGAATATCCTCAGATGAAAACTAGAAAGAAGCTTTCCTAGAAACTTCTTGGTGATGTGTTGAATATCTCACAGAGTTACACTTATGTTTCCTGCAACAGTCCATTATCACTGTTTTGAGGAAACTGAGAAGGACTTCTTTGGATCGCATTGAGGCCTAGCTGATAAAGGAAATATCATCAGTTCAAAACGTGAAAGAAGCTTTCTGAGAAACTTCTTTGTGATCTGTGAATTCCTCTCACAGAGTTACAGCTAGTTCTCTTTTTGCGTCTGCAAAGTGAGATTTGGGAGCCCATAGGGCCCATGGTGAAAAGGAAATATCCTCAGATAATAAAGAGAGAAGCTTTCTGAGAGATTGCTTTCTGATGTGTGACTTCATCACACAGAGTTCCACCCTTCCCTTCTTGGAACAGTTTGCTAATCTGTATCTTGTGTTCTGCAAAGTGATATTTGGGAGCTCATTGAGGCTATTGAAAAAGGAAAATCCTCAGATGAAAACTGGAAAGAAGCCTTCTGAGAAACTGCATTGCGATGTGTGAATGCAACTCACAGAGTTACACCTTTCTCTTCAGTGTTCAGTGTGCTACACAGTTTTCTGGAAATCTGCAATGGGATACTTCTGAACGCAATGAAGCTTACGTGACAAAGGAAATATCCAGATGAAAACTAGAAAGAAGCTTTCCTAGAAACTTCTGGTGATGTGTGAATTCATCTCACAGAGTTACACTTATGTTTCCTGCAACAGTCCATTATCACTGTTTTGAGGAACTGAGAAGGACTTCTTTGATCCATTGAGGCCTACGCTGATAAAGGAAATATCATCAGTTCAAAACGTGAAAGAAGCTTTCTGAGAAACTTCTTTGTGATCTGTGAATTCCTCTCACAGAGTTACAGCTTAGTTCTCAGGAAGCAGTTTGCTAACACTTTTCGTGGAATCTGCAAAGTGAGATTTGGGAGCCCATAGGGCCCATGGTGAAAAAGGAAATATCCTCAGATAATAACTAGAGAGAAGCTTTCTGAGAGATTGCTTTCTGATGTGTGACTTCATCACACAGAGTTCCACCCTTCCCTTCTTGGAACAGTTTGCTAACTGTCTGTGTTCTGCAAAGTGATATTTGGGAGCTCATTGAGGGCTATGGTGAAAAAGGAAATATCCTCAGATGAAAACTGGAAAGAAGCCTTCTGAAACTGCATTGCGATGTGTGAATGCAACTCACAGAGTTACACTTTCTCTTCTGTTCAGTGTGCTAACACAGTTTTCTGGAAATCTGCAATGGGATACTTCTGAACGAATGAAGCTACGGTGACAAAGGAAATATCCTCGGATGAAAACTAGAAAGAAGCTTTCCTAGAAACTTCTTGGTGATGTGTGAATTCACTCACAGAGTTACACTTATGTTTCCTGCAACAGTCCATTATCACTGTTTTTGAGGAACTGAAGGACTTCTTTGGATCGCATTGAGGCCTACGCTGATAAAGGAAATATCAGTTCAAAAGTGAAGAAAGCTTTCTGAGAAACTTCTTTGTGATCTGTGAATTCCTCTCACAGAGTTACAGCTTAGTTCTCAGGAAGCAGTTTGCTAACACTCTTTTGTGGAATCTGCAAAGTGAGATTTGGGAGCCCATAGGGGCCCATGTGAAAAAGGAAATCCTCAGATAATAACTAAGAGAAGCTTTCTGAGAGATTGCTTTCTGATGTGTGACTTCATCACACAGAGTTCCACCCTTCCCTTCTTGGAACAGTTTGCTAACTCTGTATCTTGTGTTCTGCAAAGTGATATTTGGGAGCTCATTGAGGTATATGGTGAAAAAGGAAATACCTCAGATGAAAACTGGAAAGAAGCCTTCTGAGAAACTGCATTGCGATGTGTGAATGCAACTCACAGAGTTACACGTTTCTCTTCTGTTCAGTGTGCTAACACAGTTTTCTGGAAATCTGCAATGGGAGACTTCTGAACGAATGAAGCTTACGGTGACAAAGGAAATATCTCGGATGAAAACTAGAAGAAGCTTTCTAGAAACTTCTTGGTGATGTGTGAATTCATCTCACAGAGTTACACTTATTTGCAACAGTCCATTATCACTGTTTTTGAGGAATGGAAGGACTTCTTTGGATCGCATTGAGGCCTACGCTGATAAAGGAAATCATCAGTTAACGAAGTGAAAGAAGCTTTCTGAGAAACTTCTTTGTGATCTGTGAATTCCTCTCACAGAGTTACAGCTTAGTTCTCAGGAAGCAGTTTGCTAACACTCTTTTCGTGGAATCTGCAAAGTGAGATTTGGGACCCATAGGGGCCCATGTGAAAAGGAAATATCCTCAGATAATAACTAGAGAAGCTTTCTGAGAGATTGCTTTCTGATGTGTGACTTCATCACACAGAGTTCCACCCTTCCCTTCTTGGAACAGTTTGCTAACTCTGTTATCTTGTGTTCTGCAAAGTGATATGGGAGCTCATTGAGGGCTATGGTGAAAAAGGAAATATCCTCAGATGAAAAGGAAAGAAGCCTTCTGAGAAACTGCATTGCGATGTGTGAATGCAACTCACAGAGTTACACTTTCTCTTCAGTGTTCAGTGTGCTAACACAGTTTTCTGGAAATCTGCAATGGGATACTTCTGAACGCAATGAAGCTTACGGTGACAAAGGAATATCCTCAGATGAAAACTAGAAAGAAGCTTTCCTAGAAACTTCTTGGTGATGTGTGAATTCATCTCACAGAGTTACACTTATGTTTCCTGCAACAGTCCATTATCACTGTTTTTGAGGAACCTGAGAAGGACTTCTTTGGATCGCATTGAGGCCTACGCTGATAAAGGAATATCATCAGTTCAAAACGTGAAAGAAGCTTTCTGAGAAACTTCTTTGTGATCTGTGAATTCCTCTCACATAGTTACAGCTTAGTTCTCAGGAAGCAGTTTGCTAACACTCTTCGTGGAACCTGCAAAGTGACATTTGGGAAGCCCATAGGGGCCCATGGTGAAAAAGGAAATATTCTCAGATAATAACTAGAAAGAAGCTTTCTGAAGAGATTGCTTTCTGATGTGTGACTTCATCACACAGAGTTCCACCCTTCCCTTCTTGGAACATTTGCTAACTCTGTTATCTTGTGTTCCTGCAAAGTGATATTTGGGAGCTCATTGAGGGCTATGGTGAAAAAGGAAATATCTTCAGATGAAAACTGGAAAGAAGCCTTCTGAGAAACTGCATTGCGATGTGTGAATGCAACTCACAGAGTTAACCCTTTCTCTTCAGTGTTCAGTGTGCTAACACAGTTTTTGGAAATCTGCAGTGGGATACTTCTGAACGCAATGCAGCTTTCGGTGACTAAGGAAATATCCTCAGATGAAAACTAGAAAGAAATTTCCTCACAAAACTTGTTGGTGAATTGTGAATTCATCTCACACAGTTACACTTATGATTCCTGCAACAGTCGATTATCACTTTTTTTGAGGAACCTGAGAAGGACTTCTTTGGATCGCATTGAGGCCTAGGCTGATAAAGGAAATATCATCAGTTCAAAACGTGAAAGAAGCTTTCTGAGAAACTTCTTTGTGATCTGTGAATTCTTCTCACAGTGTTACGGCTTATTTCTCAGGAAGCAGTTTGCTAATTCTCTTTTGCAGAACCTGCAAACTGTGATTTGGGAGCCCAAAGGGGCCCATGGTGAAAAAGGAAATATCCTCAGATAATAAGTAGAGAGAAGCTTTCTGACAGATTGCTTTCTGATGTGTGACTTCATCACTCAGAGTTCCACCCTTCCCTTCTTGGAACAGTTTGCTAACTCTGTTATCTTGTATTCTGCAAAGTGATATTTGGATCTCATTGAGGGCTATATTGGAAAAGGAAATATCCTCATATCAAAACAGTAAAGAAGCCTTCTGAGAAACTGTATTGCGATGTGTGAGCGAACTCACAGAGTTACACCTTTCTCTTCAGTGTTCAGTGTGCTGACACAGTTTTCTGGAAATCTGCAATGGGATACTTCTGAACGCAATGAAGCTTACGTTGACAAAGGAAATATACTCAGATAAAACTAGAAAGAAGCTTTCCTAGAAACTTCTTGGTGATGTGTGAATTAATCTCACAGAGTTACACTTATGTTTCCTGCAACAGTCCATTATCACTGTTTTTGAGGAACCTGGGAAGGACTTCTTGGGATCACATTGAGGCCTACGCTGATAAAGGAAATATCATCAGTTCAAAAACTGAAAGGAAGCTTTCTGAGAAACTTCTTTGTGATCTGTGAATTCCTCTCACAGAGCTTACAGCTTAGTTCTCAGGAAGCAGTTTGCTAACACTCTTTTCGTGGAAACTGCAAAGTGAGATTTGGGAACCCATAGGGTCCATTGTGAAAAAGGAAACATCCTCACATATTAAGTGGAGAGAAACTTTCTGAGAGATTGCTTTCTGATGTGTGACTTCATCCCACAGAGTTCCACCCTTCCCTTCTTGGAACAGTTTGCTAACTCTGTGATCTTGTGTTCTGCAAAGTGATATTTGGAAGCTCATTGAGGGCTATGGTGAAAAAGGAAATATCCTCAGATGAAAAGTGGAAAGAAGCCTTCTGAGAAACTGCATTGCGATGTGTGAATGCAACTCATAGAGTTACACCTTTCTCTTCAGTGTTCTGTGTGCTAACACAGTTTTCTCGAAATCTGCAATGGGATACTTCTGAACGCAATGAAGCTTACGGTGAGAAAGGAAATATCCTCAGTTGAAAACTAGAAAGAAGATTTCCTAGAAACTTCTTGATGATGTGTGAATTCATCTCACAGAGTTACACTTATGTTTCCTGCAACAGTCCATTATCACTGTTTTTGAGGAACCTGAGAAGGACTTCTTTGGATCGCATTGAGGCCTACGCTGATAAAGGAGATATCATCAGTTCAAAACGTGAAAGAAGCTTTCTGAGAATCTTCTTTGTGATCTGTGAATTCCTCTCACAGAGTTACAGCTTAGTTCTCAGGAAGCAGTTTGCTAACACTCTTTTAGTGGAACCTGCAAAGTAGATTTGGGTAGCCCATAGTTGCCCATGCTGAAAATGGATATATCCTCAGATAATAACTAGAGAGAAGCGTTCTGAGAGATTGCTTTCTGATGTGTGACTTCATCACACAGAGTTCCACCCTTCCCTTCTTGGAAAAGTTTGCTAACTCTGTTATCTTGTGTTCTGGAAAGTGATATTTGGGAGCTCATTGAGGGCTATGGTGGAAAAGGAAATATCCTCAGATGAAAACTGGAAAGAAGCCTTCTGAGAAACTGCATTGCGATGTGTGAATGCAACTCACAGAGTTAACAATTTCTCTTCCTTGTTCAGTGTGCTAACACAGTTTTCTGGAAATCTGCAATGGGATACTTCTGAACGCAATGAACCTTACGGTGACAAAGGGAATAGCCTCAGATGAAAACTAGAAATAAGCTTTATTAAAATCTTTTTGGTGATTTGTGAATTCATCTCACACAGTTACACTTATGTCTAATGCAGCAGTCCAATATCACGGTTTGTGAGGAACCTGAGAAGGACTTCTTTGGATCGCATTGAGGCGTACGCTGATAAAGAAAATATCATCAGTTCAAAACGTGAAAGAAGCTTTCTGAGAAACTTCTTTGTGATCTGTGAATTCCTCTCACAGATTTTCAGCTTAGTTCTCAGGAAGCAGTTTGCTAACACCCTTTTCGTGGAATCTGCAAAGTGAGGTTTGGGAGCAAATAGCGGCCCATGGTGAAAAAGGAAATATCCTCAGATAATAACTAGAGAGAAGCTTTTGAGAGATTGCTTTCTGATGTGTGACTTCATCACACAGAGTTCCACCGTTTCTTCTTTAAAAGTTTGCTAACTCTTTTATCCTGTGTTCTGCAAAGTGATATTTGGGAGCTCATTGAGGGCTATGTTGAAAAAGGAAATATCCTCAGATCAAAACTGGAAATAAGCCTTCTGAGAAACTGAATGGCGATGTGTGAATGCAACTCACAGAGTTACACCTTTCTCTTCAGTGTTCAGTTTGCTGACACAGTTTTCTGGAAATCTGCAATGAGATACTTCTGAACGCCATGAACCTTATGGTGACAAAGGAAATATCCTCAGTTGAAAACTGGAAAGAAGCTTTCCTAGAAACCTCTTGGTGATGTGTGAATTCATCTCACAGATTTACACTTATGTTTCCTTCACCAGTCCATTATCACTGCTTTTGAGGAAACTGAGAAGGACTTCTTTGGATCGCATTGAGGCCTACGCTAATAAAGGTAATATCATCAGTTCAAAACGTGAAAGAAGCTTTCTGAGAAACTTCTTTGTGATCTGCGAATTCCTCTCACAGAGTTACAGCTTAGTTCTCAGGAAGCAGTTTCCTAACACTCTTTTCGTGGAATCTGCAAAGTGAGATTTGGGAGCCCTTAGGGGCGCATGATGAAAAAGGAAATATCCTCAGATAATAACTTCAGAGAAGCTTACTGAGAGATGGCTTACTGATGTGTGACTTCATGACACAGAGTTCCATCCTTCCCTTCTTGGAAGAGTTTGCTAACTCTGTTATCTTGTGTTCTGCAAAGTGATTATTGGGAGCTCATCAACAGCTATGGTGAGAAAGGAAATATCCTCAGATGAAAACTGGAAAGAAACCTTCTGAGAAACTGCATTGCGATGTGTGAATGCAACTCACAGAGTTACACCTTTCTCTACAGTGTTCAGTGTGCTGACACAGTTTTCTGGAAATCTGCAATGGGATACTTCTGAACGCATTGAAGCTCACTGTGACAAAGGAAATATCCTCAGTTGAAATCTAGAAAGAAGCTGTCCTAGAAACTTCTTGGTGATATGTGAATTCACATCACAGAGTTACAGTTATGTGTCCTGCAACAGTCCGTAATCACTGTTTTTGGGAACCTGAGAAGGACTTCTTTGGATCGAATTGAGGCCTACGCTGATAAAGGAAATATCATCAGTTCAAAACGTGAAAGAAGTTTTCTGAGAAACTTCTTTGTGATCTGTGAATTCCTCTCACAAAGTTACAGCTTAGTTCTCAGGAAGCAGTTTGCTAACACTCTTTTGAGGAATCCGCAAAGAGAGATTTGGGAGCCCATTGGGCCCATGGTGAAAAAGATATATCCTCAGATAATAAGTAGAGAGAAGCTTTCTGAGGGATTGCTTTCTGATGTGTGACTTCATCCCACAGAGTTCCACCAGTTCCCTTCTTGGATCAGTTTGCTAACTCTGTTATCTTGTGTTCTGCAAAGTGATATTTGGAAGCTCATTGAGGGCTATGGTGAAAAAGGAAATAACCTCAGAAGAAAACTGGAAAGAAGCCTTCTGAGAAACTGCATTGCGATGTGTGAATGCAACTCACAGAGTTACACCTCTCTCTTCAGTGTTCAGTGTGCTAACACAGTTGTTTTGGAAATCTGCAATGGGATACTTCTGAACGCCATGAAGCTTACAGTGACAAAGGAAATATCCTCAGACGAAAAATAGAAAGAAGTTTCTTAGAAACTTCTTGGTGATGTGTGAATTCATCTCATAGAGTTACACTTAAGTATCCTGCAACAATCCATTATCACTGTATTTGAGGTACCTGAGAAGGAATACTTTGGATCGCATTGAGGCCTACGCTGATAAATAAAATATCATCTGTTCAGAACGTGAAAGAAGGTTTATGAGAAACTACTTTGTGATCTGTGAATTCCTCTTACAGAGTTAAACCCTGGTTCTCAGGAAGCAGTTTGCTAACACTGTTTGCGTGGAAACTGCAAAATGAGAATTGGGAGCCCAGAGGATCCCACAGTGAAAAAGGAAACATCCTTAGATAATAAGTAGAGAGAAGCTTTCTGAGAGATTGCTTTCTGATGTGTGACTTAATCACACAGAGTTCCGCCCTTCCCTTCTTGGAAAACTTTGCTAACTCCGTTATCTTGTGTTCTCCAAAGTAATATTTGGGAAATCACTTTAGGGCTATCGTGAAAAGGAAATATCCTCAGATGAAAACTGGAAAGAAGCCTTCTGAGAAAATGCATTGTGATATGTGAATGTAACTCACAGAGTTACACCTTTCCCTCAGTGTTCTTTGTCCTAGCACAGTATTCTGGAAATCTGCAATGGGATACTTCTGAACGCAATGAAGCTTACGGAGACAAAGTAAATATCCTCAGTTGAAAATTAGAAAGAAGGTTTCCTAGAAACTTCTTGGTGATGTGTGAAATCATCTCACAGAGTTACACTTATGATTCCTGCAACAGTCCATTCACTCTTTCTGAGGAAACTGAGAAGTATTTCTTTGGATGGCTTTGATGCCTACGCTGATAAAGGAATTATCATCAGTTCAAAATGTGAAAGAAGCTTTCTGAGAAACTACTTTGTGATCTGTAAATTCCTCTCACATAGTTACAGCTTAGTTCTCAGGAAGCAGTTTGCTAACTCTCTTTTCGTGGAATCTGCAAAGTGAGATTTGGGAGCCCATCGGAGCTCATGTTGAAAAAGGAAATATCCTCAGATAATAACTAGAGAGAAGGTTTCAGAGAGATTGCTTTCTGATGTGTGACTTCATCACACAGAGTTCCAACCTTCCCTTCTTGGAACAGTTTTACCCACTCTGTTGTGTTGGGTTCAGCAAAGTGATATTTGGGGAGCTGATTGAGGGGCTATGGTGAAAAAGGAAATATCCTCAGATGAAAACTGGAAAGAAGCCTTCTGAGAAACTGCATTGCGATGTGTGAATGGAACTCACAGAGTTACAACCTTTCTCTTCATGTTCAGTTTGCTAACACAGCTTTCCGGAAGTCTGCAATGGGATACTTCTGAACGCAATGAAGCTTTCAGTGACAAAGGAAATATCCTCAGATTAAAACTATGGGGAAGCTTCTTAGAAACCTCTTGGGGATCTGGGAATTCATCTCACAGAGTTACACTTATGGTTCCTGCAACAGTCCATTATCACTGTTTTTGAGGAACCTGAGAAGGACTTTTTTGGATCGCATTGAGACCTACGCTGATAAAGGAAATATCATCAGTTCAAAACGTGAAAGAAGCTTTCTGAGAAACTTCTTTGTGATCTTTGAATTCCTCTCACAGAGTTACAGCTTATTTCTCAGGAAGCAGTTTGCTAACACTCTTTTCGTGGAATCTGCAAAGAGAGACTTGGGAGCCCATAGGGGCCCATGGTGAAAAAGGAAATATCCTCAGATAATAACGAGAGAGATGCTTTCTGAGAGATTGCTTTCTGATGTGTGACTTCATCACACAGAGTTCCACCCTTCCCTTCTTGGAACAGATTGCTAACTCTGTTTTCTTGTGTTCGGCAAGTGATATTTGGAAATCATTGAGGGCTATGGTGGAAAAGGGAATATCATCAGATGAAAACTGGCAAGAAGCCTGCTGAGAAACTGCATTGCGATGTGTGAATGCAACTCACAGAGTTACACCTTTCTCTTCAGTGTTCATGTGCTTACACAGTTTTCTGGAAATCTGTAATGGGATATTCTGAACGCAATGAGGCTTACGGTGACAAGAGAAATATCCTCTGATGAAACTAGAAAGAAGCTTTCTAGAAAATTCTTGGAATGTGTGAATTATCTCAAAGAGATACACCATTTATGCAACAGTCCATTATCACTGTTTTGAGGAACTGAGAAGGAATTTTTGGATCGCATTGAGGCCTACGCTGATAAGAGGAATACAGAAGTTCAAAAGTGGAAGAAGCTTTAAGGAGCACTTTTGTGATCTGTGATTCCTCTCGCAGAGTTACAGCTTTTGTTTCGAGAGCAGTTTGCTACATCTCTTTCGGGTGAATCTGCAAATGGAGTTTGGAGAGCCATAGGGGCCCAGGTGTGAAAAGGAAATATCCTCAGTAAATACTAGAGAGAAGCTTTCTGAGAGATTCTTTGATGTGTGACTTCATCACACAGAGTTCCACCCTCCCTTCTTGGAACAGTTGTAACTCTTTATCTTGTTGTTCTGCAAGTGATATTGGGAGCTCATTGAGGGCTATTGTGAAAAAGGAAAATCCTCAGATGAAAACTGAAAGAAGCCTTCGAAAGTAGAAACATTGCAGATGGTTTGCATGAAGGTACAGGAGTTTGCACTTTCTCTATGTGTTCAGTGTTCTAACCAGATTTCGGAAATCTGCAATGGATATTCTGAACGCATGAAGCTTCAGTGACAAAGGAAATATCCTAGTGAAAACTAGAAGAAGCTTCTTAGAAAATTCTTGGATGGTGCATTCATGTCACAGAGTTACACTTCTGTTTCCTGCGCACAGTCACATATCACTGTTTTGAGGGAACCTGAGAAGGACTTCTTGGATCGCATTGGCCTACGCTGATAAAAAATATCATCAGTACAAAATGTGAAAGCGCTTCTGAAAACTTCTTGGTTATCTGTGAATTACTCTTCCAGAGTTACAGCTTTCTTCTCCGGAAGCAGTTTGCTAACACTCTTTTCGTGGAATCATGCAAAGTGTGATTTGGGAGCCAGGGGCCCATGGTGAAAAAGGATAAATTCCTCAGAAATAATTGAGAGAAGCTTTCTGAGAGATATTGCTTTCTGATGTGTGACTTCATCACAGTAGTCCACCCTTCTTCTTGAACGTTTGCTAAACTTGTTATCTTGTGTTCCGCAAAGTGATATTTGGGAGTCATTGAGGCTATGGTGACAAAGGAAATATCTCAGATGAAAAATGGAAAGAAGCCTTGAGAAACTGCATTGCGATGTGTGAATGCAATCAGGAGTTACACCTTTTCTTCAGTGTTGGTTGTGGCACAGTTTTCTGGAAATCTGAATGGGAATTTCTGAACGCACATGAAGCTTACGGTGACAAAGGAAATATCCTCAGATGAAAACTAGAAAGAAGCTTTCTAGAAACTTCTTGGTGATGTGAATCATCCTCACAGAGTACTCTTATGTTTCCTGACATGGCCCATATCACTGTTTTTGAGGTAACCTGAGAAGGACTTCTTTGGATCGCATTGAGGCCTCATGATAAGGAAATTCATCAGGTAAAAACGTAGAAGAAGTTTTCTGGAAACTTCTTCTGTGATCTGTGAATACCTCTCTACAGAATTACAGCTTATTCTCAGGAAGCAGTTTTGCTAACATCTCTTTTCGTGGAATTGCAAGTGAGATTTGGGAGCCCCTGGGGCCCATGGTGAAAAAGGAAGTATCCTCAGATAAGAACTAAGAGAGAAGCTTTCTGAGAGATTGCCTTGATGTGTGACTTCATCACACAGAGTTCCACCCTTCCCTTCCGGAACAGTTTGCTAACTCTTGTTATCTTGTGTTCTGCAAAGTGATATTGGGAGCTCATTGAGGGCTATGGTGAAAAGAAGGAAATCTCATCTAGATGAAAACTGGAAAGAAGCCTTCTGAGAAACTGCATTGGGATGTTTGATGCAAGTCAGAAGTTGCACTTTCTCTTCCGTGTCGTGTTCTTGCTAACACAGTTTTCTGGAAATCTGCAATGGATACTCTGCAAGCATGAAGCTTACGGTGACAAGGGAATATCCTCAGGTGAAAACAGGAAAGAAGCTTTCTTAGAACTTCTTGGTCATGTGTGAATTCATCTCAAAGGGTACAGTTACGTTTCCGCAACAATCCAGTACACTCTATTGAGGTACATGAGAAGAGACTTTGGATCGCATTGAACCTAGCTGATAAAAAAAATATCATCAGTTTCAGAAAGTGAGAAAGCTTTCTGAGAAACTTCTTTCTGATCTGTGAATTCCTCTACAGGTTAAACTTAGTTCAGGAAGCAGTTGCTAAACTGTTTTCGTGGAATCTGCAAATTGGATTTGGGAGCCCATAGGGGCCACGGTGAAAAAGGAAACTTAGATCATGATTGATAACTAGAGAGAAGCTTTCGAGAGGTTACTGTCTGATGTGTGGATTCATCACCACAGTTCCACCCTTCTTCTTGGAACAGTTTGCTAACTCTGTTGTCTTGTGTTCTGCAAAGTGGATATTTGGGAGCCACACTGGGGCCATGGTAAAAAGGGATATCCTCAGATGAAAATGGGAAAGAAGCCTTCTCAGAAACTGCATTGCCGATGTGTGAATGCAAACACACAGAGTACACGTTTCTCTTCATTTTCAGTGTGCTTTACCCAGTTTCTGGAAATCTGCAATGGGATCTTTGAACTGGCATGTAGCTGTACAGTGACAAAGGAAATACCAGTAGACAAACTAGAAAGAAGCTTTCATAGACAATCTTTTGGTGATGTGGAATTAATCTCCCAGTGTTACACTTATGTTCCTGCAACAGTCCTTATCACTGTTATTGAGAAACTGAGAAAGGACTTCTTTGCATCGTTGAGGCTTACGTGATAAAGGAAATCATCAGTTCAAAATGTGAAAGAAGCTTTCTGAGAAACTTCTTTGTGATTGTGAATTCCATATCACAGAGTTACAGCTTAGTTCTCAGGACAGGTTTCTAACCTCTTTCTCGTGGAATCTGCAAAGTGAGATTTGGGGGCCATAGGGGGCCTGGACCATGTGAGAAAAGGAATACCAACACCGATAATACTATAGAAGAGAAGCTTTCTGAGAGATTGCTTTCTGAGTGTGACTTATCACACACAGAGTTCCACCCTTCCCTCTTGGAACAGTTTGCTAACTTCTGTTATCTTGTGTTCTGCAAAGTGATATTTGGGAGGGTCATTGTGGTCTATGTGAAAGGAAATATCCTCAGATGAAAACTGGAAAGAAGCCTCTCTCAGAAACTGCATTGCGATGTGTGAATGCAACTCACAGAATGACACTATCTCTTCAGTGTTCAGTGTGGAACACAGTTTTCTGGGACATCTGCAATGGGAACTTCTGAACGCAATGGAAACTTGGTAAAAACGAAATATCCATCAGTTGAAAAATAGAAACGAAGCTTTCCTAGAAATTCTTGGTGAACATGTGAATTCATCTCACAGAGTTATACATTATGCTCTGCAACATCCATTATCACTGTTTTTGAGGGTACCTGAGAAGGAATAGTTTGGATCGCATTGAGGCCTACGCTGATAAATAAAATATCATCATTTCAAAAAAGTGAAAGAAGCTTTCTTGAACACTTCTTGAGATCTGTGAATTCCTCTCACAGAGTTACAGCTTTGTTCCGGAGGATAGTTGTGAACACCTTTTCGTGGAATCTGCAATTGAGATTTGGGAGCCCTTCGGGGCCATGGTGAAAAGGAATATCCTCAAATAAAATAGAGAGAACCTTTCAGAGAGATTGACTTTCTGATGGTGTGACTATCACACAGAGTTCCACCGTTTCTTCTTTAACAGTTTGCTAACTCTTTTGTGTGTTGGCAAAGTGTTTTGGGAGCTCATTGAGGGCAATGGTTGTGAAAAGGAAATATCCTCGACGAAAAACTGGAAAGAGCCTTCTGAGAAACTGCATTGCGATGTGTGAATGCAACTCAACAGAGTCTACACCTCTCTCTTCCAGTGTTCAGTGTGCTAACACAATTTTCTGGAAATCTGCAATGGCATAATTCTGAACGCAATGAAGCTTACGTTGACAAAGGAAATTCCGAGTTGAAAACTACAAGAAGTTTCTAAAAAATTTCTTGGTGATGTGTGATTTCTCAACAAGTTACACTTATGTTTCCTGCAAACAGCCATATCACTGTTTGGGAACTGAGAAGAGACTTATTTGGATCGCATTGAGGCCTTCGCTTGATAAAGGAAATGTCATCAGTTAAAACGTGAAAGAAGCTTTCTGAGAAAATCTTGTTCTCTGGAATTCCTTCACAGGGTTACGCTTAGTTCTCAGGAAGCAGTGTGTAACACTCTTTTCGTGGAATATGCAACGTGAGATTTGGGAGCCCAGGGGGCCCATGGTGAAAAAGGAAATGTCCTCAGTTAATCGTTAGAGAGAAGGTTTCTGAGAGATGCTTTTGATGTGTGGACTTCATCACACAGAGTTCACACCTTCCGCTTTTGGAACAGTTTTCTAACTATGCTATCTTGGTTCTGCAGAAGTGATTTGGGAGCTCATTGAGTGGCTATATTTAAAAAGGAAATATCCTTGATGAAACTGGAAAAAAGCCGTCTGAGGAAAGGCATGGCGATGTGTGAATGCAACATCACAGAGGTACACCTTTCTCTCATTGTCGACAGATGTGCTACACAGTTTTCTTTCTGGAAATCTGCAATGGGTAATTCTGAACGAACGCAATCTTACGCGAGACAAAGGAAATATCCTCAGATGAAAACTAGAAAGAAGCTTTCTAGAAACTTTTGGTGATGTTGAATTCATCTCACAGAGTTACACTTATGTTTCCTGCAATGGCCCATTATCACTGTTTTTGAGGTACCTGAGAAGGACTTCTTTGGATCGCATTGAGGCCTACGCTGATAAGGAAATATCATCAGTTCAAAACGTGAAGGAAGCTTTCTGAGAAACTTCTTTGTGATCTGGGAATTCCTCTCACAGAGTTACAGCTTAGTTCTCAGGAAGCAGTTTGCGAACACTCTTTTCATGGAATCTGCAATGTGAGATTTGGGAGCCCTAGGGGCCCATGGTGAAAAAGGAATATCCTCAGATAATAACTAGAGAGAAGCTTTCTGAGAGATTGCTCTGATGTGTGACTTCATCACACAGAGTTCCACCCTTCCCTTCGGAACAGTTTGCTAACTCTGTTATCGTGTTCTCAAAGTGATATTGGGAGCTCATTGAGGGCTATGGTGAAAAAGGAAATATCCTCAGATGAAAACTGGAAAGAAGCCTTCTGAGAAACTGCATTGTGATGTGAATGCAACTCAGAGTTGCACTTTCTCTTCAGTGTTCAGTGTCTAACACAGTTTTCTGGAAATCTGCAATGGGATACTTCTGAACTGAAATGAAGCTTACGGTGACAAAGGAAATATCCTCAGTGAAACTGAAAGAAGCTTTCTAGAAACTTCTTGGTCATGTGTGAATTCATCTCACAGAGTTACAGTTAAGTTTCCTGCAACAATCCATTATCACTATTTGAGGTACATGAGAAGGAATACTTTGGATCGCATGAGACCTACGCTGATAAAAAATATCATCAGTTCAGAAAGTGAGAGAAGCTTTCTGAGAAACTTCTTTCTGATCTGTGAATTCCTCTTACAGAGTTAAACCTTAGTTCTCAGGAAGCAGTTTGTAACACTGTTTTCGTGGAATCTGCAAAGTGGATTTGGGAGCCCATAGGGGCCCACGGTGAAAAAGGAAATAGTCAGATAAGTAGAGAGAAGCTTTCGAGAGATGTCTGATGTGTGACTTCATCACACGTTCCACCCTTCCTTCTTGGAACAGTTTGCTAACTCTGTTGTCTTGTGTTCTGCAAAGTGATATTTGGGAGCCATAGGGGCCATGGTGAAAAAGGAAATATCCTCAGATGAAAACTGGAAAGAAGCCTTCTCAGAAACTGCATTGCATGTGTGAATGCAACACACAGAGTTACACTTTCTCTTCATTTTCAGTGTGCTAACACAGTTTTCTGGAAATCTGCAATGGGATGCTTCTGAACGCATGAAGCTTACGGTGACAAAGGAAATATCCTCAGAGAAAACTAGAAAGAAGCTTTCTAGAAACTTCTTGGTGATGTGTGAATTCATCTCACAGTGTTACACTTATGTTTCCTGCAACAGTCCATTATCACTGTTTGAGGAAACTGAGAAGGACTCTTTGATCGCATGAGGCTTACGCTGATAAAGGATATATCATCAGTTCAAAACGTGAAAGAAGCTTTCTGAGAAACTTCTTTGTGATCTGTGAATTCCTCACAGAGTTACAGCTTAGTTCTCAGGAAGCAGTTTTGCCCTCTTTCGTGGAATCTGCAAAGTGAGATTTGGGAGCCCATAGGGGCCCATGGTGAAAAAGGAAATATCCTCAGATAATAACTAGAAGAAGCTTTCTGAGAGATTGCTTTCTGATGTGTGACTTCATCACACAGAGTTCCACCCTTCCCTTCTTGGAAGAGTTTGCTAACTTCTGTTATCTTGTGTTCTGAAAAGTGATATTTGGGAGCTCATTGAGCGCTATGGTGAAAAAGGAAATATCCTCAGATGAAAACTGGAAAGAAGCCTTCTCAGAAACTGCATTGCGATGTGTGAATGCAACTCACACAATGACACCTTCTCTTCAGTGTTCAGTGTGCTAACACAGTTTTCTGGAAATCTGCAATGGGATACTTCTGAAGCAATGAAACTTAGGTGACAAACGAAATATCCTCAGTTGAAAATAGAAAGAAGCTTTCCTAGAAACTTCTTGGTGATGTGTGAATTCATCTCACAGAGTTACACTTATGCTTCCTGCAACAGTCCATTATCACTTTTTTGAGGTACCTGAGAAGGATTTGGATCGCATTGAGGCCTACGCTGATAAATAAAATATCATCAGTTCAAAAAGTGAAAGAAGCTTTCTAGAAACTTCTTTGAGATCTGTGAATTCCCTCACAGAGTTACAGCTTTTCTCGGAAGAAATTTGCTAACCACTCTTTTCGTGGAATCTGCAACTTGAGATTTGGGAGCCCATCGGGGCCCATGGTGAAAAAGGAAATATCCTCAGATAAAACTAGAGAGAACCTTTCTGAGAGATTTTCTGATGTGTGACTTCATCACACAGAGTTCCACTTCCCTTTTAACAGTTTGCTAACTCTTTATCTTGTGTTCTGCAAAGTGATATTTGGGAGCTCATTGAGGGCAATGGTGAAAAGGAAATATCCTCAGATGAAAACTGGAAAGAAGCCCTGAGAAACTGCATTGCGATGTGTGAATGCAACTCACAGAGTTACACCTCTCTTCAGTGTTCAGTGTGCTAACACATTTTCTGGAAATCTGCAATGGCATAATTCTGAACGCAATGAAGCTTACGGTGACAAAGGAAATATCCTGAGTTGAAAACTACAAAGAAGCTTTCTTAAAATTCTTGGTGATGTGTGAATTCATCTCACAGAGTTACACTTATGTTTCCTGCAACAGTCCATTATCACTGTTTTTGAGGAACCTGAGAAGGACTTTTGGATCGCATTGAGGCCTACGCTGATAAAGGAAATATCATCAGTTCAAAACGTGAAAGAAGCTTTCTGAGAAAGTCTTTGTCTCTGTGAATTCCTCTCACAGAGTTACAGCTTAGTTCTCAGGAAGCAGTGTGTAACACTCTTTTCGTGGAATATGCAAGTGAGATTTGGGAGCCCATAGGGGCCCATGGTGAAAAGGAAATATCCTCAGTTAATCTAGAGAGAAGTTTCTGAGAGATGCTTTCTGATGTGTGACTTCATCACACAGAGTTCCACCCTTCCCTTCTTGGAACAGTTTTGCTAACTGCTATCTTGTGTTCTGCAAAGTGATATTTGGGAGCTCATTGAGGGCTATTGAAAAGGAAATATCCTCTGATGAAAACTGGAAAGAAGCCTTCTGAGAAACTGCATGCGATGTGTGAATGCAACTCACAGAGTTACACCTTTCTCTTCAGTGTTCAGTGTGCTAACACAGTTTTCTGGAAATCTCAATGGGATACTTCTGAACGCAATGAAGCTTACGGAGACAAAGGAAATATCCTCAGATGAAAACTAGAAAGAAGCTTTCCTAGAAACTTCTTGGTGATGTGGAATTCATCTCACAGAGTTACACTTATTTTCCTGCAACAGTCCATTATCATGTTTTTGAGGAACCTGAGAGGACCTTTGGACGCATTGAGGCCTACGCTGATAAAGGAATATCATCAGTTACGTGAAAGAAGCTTTCTGAGAAACTTCTTTGTGATCTGTGAATTCCTCTACAGAGTTACAGCTTATTCTCAGGAAGCAGTTTGCTAACACTCTTTCGTGGAATCTGCAAAGTGAGATTTGGGAGCCCATAGGGGCCCATGGTGAAAAGGAAGAAATATCAGATATAACTAAGAGAAGCTTTCTGAGAGATTGCTTTCTGATGTGTGACTTCATCACACAGAGTTCCACCTTCCCTTCTTGAACAGTTTGCTAACTCTGTTATCTTGTGTCTGCAAAGTGATATTTGGGAGCTCATTGAGGGCTATGGTGAAAGGAAATATCCTCAGATGAAAACTGGAAAGAAGCCTTTGAGAAACTGCATTTCGAGTGTGAATGCAACTCACAGAGTTACCCTTTCTCTTCAGTGTTCAGTGTGCTAACACACTTTTCTGGAAATCTGCAATGGGATACTTCTGAACGCAATGCAGCTTACGGTGACAAAGGAAATATCCTCAGATGAAAACTGAAAGAAGCTTTCCTAGAAACTTCTTGGTCATGTGTGAATTCATCTCACAGAGTTACAGTTAGTTTCCTGCAACATTCATTATCACTGTTTGAGGTACTGAGAAGGAATACTTTGGATCGCATTGAGCCTACGCTGATAAATAAAATATCATCAGTTCAGAAAGTGAGAGAAGCTTTCTGAGAAACTTCTTTGTGATCTGTGAATTCCTCTTACAGAGTTAAACCTTAGTTCTCAGGAAGCAGTTTGCTAACACTGTTTTCGTGGAATCTGCAAAGTGAGATTTGGGAGCCCATCGGGGCCCACGGTGAAAAAGGAAACTTAGTCAGATAATAAGTAGAGAGAAGCTTTCCGAGAGATTACTTTCTGATGTGTGACTTCATCACACAGTTCCACCCTTCCCTTCTTGGAACAGTTTGCTAACTCTGTTATCTTGTGTTCTGCAAAGTGATATTTGGGAGCCCATAGGGGCCCATGGTGAAAAAGGAAATATCCTCAGATGAAAACTGGAAAGATCCTTCTCAGAAACTGCATTGCCATGTGTGAATGCAACACAGAGTTACACGTTCTCTTCATTTTCAGTGTGCTAACACAGTTTTCTGGAAATCTGCAATGGGATGCTTCTGAACGCCATGAAGCTTACGGTGACAAGGGAAATATGCTCAGTAGAAAACTAGAAAGAAGCTTTCGTAGAAACTTCTTGGTGACGTGTGAATTCATCTCACAGTGTTACACTTATGTTCCTGCAACAGTCCCATTATCACATGTTATTTGAGGAAACTGAGAAGGACTTCTTTGCATCGCATGAGGCTTACGCTGATAAAGGATATATCATCAGTTCAAGACGTGAAAGAAGCTTTCATGAGAAACCTCCTATATGATCTGTGAATTCCTATCAGAGAGTTACAGTTTAGTTCTCAGGAAGCAGTTTGCCACCACTCTTTTCGTGGAATCTGCAACGTGAGATTTGGGAGTCCATAGGGGGTCCATGTTGAAAAAGAAATATCCTCAGATAATAACTAGAGAGAAGCTTTCTGAGAGATTGCTTTCTGATGTGTGACTTCATCACACAGAGTTCCACCCTTCCCTTCTTGGAACAGTTTGCTAACCTCTGTTATCTTGTGTTCCGCAAAGTGATATTTGGAGCTCATTGAGGGCTATCTGAAAAAGGGAAATATCCTCAGATGAAAACGGGAAAGAAGCCTTCCGAGAAACTGCATTGCGATGTGTGAATGCAACTCACAGAGTTACACCTTTCTCTTCAGTGTTCAAGGTGCTAACACAGTTTTCTGGAAATCTGCAAGGGGATACATCTGAACGCAATAAGCTTACTGTGACAAAGGATATATCCTCAGTTGAAAAGGAGAAAGAAGCGTTCATAGAAACTTCTTCGTGATGGGTGAATTCATCTCACAGAGTTCCACTTAGGGTTTCCTGCAAAAGTCCATTATCACTTTTTTGAGGAACGTGAGAAGGACTTCTTTTGACCGCATTGAGGCCTATGCTGCTAAAGGAAATATCTTCAGTTCAAAACGTGAAAGAAGCTTTCTGAGAAACTTCTTTGTGATCTGTGATTTCCTCTCACAGAATTACAGCTTAGTTCTCAGGAAGCAGTTTGCTAACACTTTTCGTGGAATCTGCAAAGTGAGATTTGGGAGCTCATTGGGGCCCAGGTGAAAAAGGAAATACCCTCAGATAATAACTGAGAGAAGCTTTCTGAGAGATGCTTTTCTGTTGTGTGACTTCATCACACTGAGTTCCCACACTTCCCTTCTTGGAAACCTTTGCTATCTCTGTTATCTTGTGTTCTGCAAAATGATATTTGGGAGCTCATTGAGGGCTACTGAAAGAGGAAATATCCTCAGATGAAAACTGGAAAGAAGCCTTTAGAGAAACTTGCATTGCGAGGTGTGAATCAACTCGCAGAGTGACCCCTTTCTCTTCCGTGTTCAGTGTGCTCACAGTTTTCTGGAAATCTGCAATGGGATACTTCTGAATGCCTGAAGCTTCGGTGACAAAGGAAATATCCTCAGATGAAACTAGAAAGAAACTTTCCTAGAACTTTCATGTATGTGTGAATTCATCTCACGGAGTTACACTTATGTTTCCTGCAACAGTCCGTTATCACTGTTACTGAAAACCTGAGGAGGAATTCTTTTTATCGCAATGAGGCCTACTCTGATAAGGAAATATCATCAGTTCACAACGTGAAAGAAGCTTTCTGAGAAACATCTTTGTGATCTGTGAATTCCTCTCACAGAGTTACAGCTTAGTTCTCAGGGAAGGAGGTTGCAAACCCTCTTTTCGTGGAATCTGCAAAGTGAGATTTGGCAGCCCATAGGGGCCCATGTTGAAAAAGGAAATATCCTCAGATAATAGCTAGAGAGAAGCTTATTGAGAGATTGCTTTCTGATGTGTGACTTAATCACACAGGCTTCCACCCTTCCCTTCTTGGAACAGTTTGCCACTCTGTTATCTTGTGTTCTACAAGTGATATTTGGGAGCTCAATGAGGGCTAATGGTGAAAAAATGAAGTATCCTAATATGAAAACTGGAAAGAAGCCTTCAAAGAAACTGCATTGCGATGTGTGAATGCAACTCACAGAGTTACACCTTTCTCTTCAGTGTTCAGTGTGCTAACACAGTTTTCTGGAAATCGGCAATGGGATACTGCTGAACGCAATGAAGCTTACGGTGAAAAAGGAAATATCCTCAGATGAAAAACTAGAAAGAAGCTTTCCTAGAAACTTCTAGGTGATGTGTGAACTCATCGCACAGAGTTACACTTTTGTTTCCTGCAACAATCCATTATCACGGTTTTTGAGGAACCTGAGAAGGACTTCTTTGGATCGCATTGAGGCCTACGTTTATAAAGGAAATATCTTCAGTTCAAAAGTTAAAGAAGCTTTCTGAGAAACTTCTTTGTGATGTGTGAATTCCTCTCACAGAGTACAGCTTAGTTCTCAGGAAGAAGATTGCTAACACTCGTTCGTGGATCTGTAAAGTGAGATTTGGGAGCCCATAGTTGCCCATGGTGAAAATGGATATATCCTCATATAATAACTAGAGAGAAGCTTTCTGAGAGATTGCTTTCTGATGTGTGACGTCATCACACAGAGTTCCACTGTTCCCTTCTTGGAACAGTTTGCTAACTCTGTTATCTTGTGTGCCGCAAGGTGATATTTGAGAGTTCATTGAGGGCTATGGTGAAAAAGGAATATCCTCAGATGAAACTGGAAAGAAGCCTTCTGAGAAACTGCATTGCGATGTGTGAATGCAACTCACAGAGTTACACCTTCCTTTTCAGTGTTCAGTGTGCTAACCTAGTTTTCTGGAAATCTGCAGTTTGATACTTCTGAACGCCTTGAAGCTTTTGGTGACAAAGGAAACATTCGCAGATGAAAACTAGAAAGAAGCTTTCTTAGAAACTTCTTGGTGATGTGTGAATTCATCTCAAACAGTTACACCTATGTTTCCAGCAACAGTCCATTATCACTGTTTTTGAGGTAGCTGAGAAGGAATTCTTTGGATCGCATTGAGGACTACGCTGATAATGGAAATATCATCAATTCAAAACGTGAAAGAAGCTTTCTGAGACACTTCTTTGTGATCTGTGAATTCCACTCACCGAGTTACAGCTTAGTTCTCCGGAAACAATTTGCTAACACTCTTTTCGTGGAATCTGCTAAGTGAGATTTGGGAGCCCATAGGGGCCTATGGTGAAAAAGGTAATATCCTCAGGTAATAACTAGAGAGAAGCTTTCTGTGGGATTGCTTTCTGATGTGTGACTTCATCACACAGAGTTCCACCCTTCTCTTCTTGGAACAGTTTGTGAACTCTGTTATCTTGTGTTCTGCAAAGTGATATTTGGGAGCTCATTGAGGGGTGAAAAAGGAAATATTTTCAGATGAAAACTTGCAAGAAGCCTTCTGAGAAACTGCAATTCGATGTGTCAATGCAACTTACAGAGTTACACCTTTCTCTTCAGTGTTCAGTTTACTAACACAGTTTTCCGGAAATCTGCAATGGGATACTTCTGAACGCAATGAAGCTTATGGTGACAAAGGAAATATCCTCAGATGACAACTAGAAAGAAGCTTTCTTAGAAACTTCTTGGTGATGTGTAAATTCATGTCAAAGAGTTACACTTACGTTTCCTGCAACAGTCAATTATCACTGTTTTTGAGGAACCCGAGAAGGACTTCTTTGGATCGCTTTGAGCCCTACGCTGATAAAGGAAAAATCATCAGTTCAAAACGTGAAAGAAGGTTTTTGAGAAACTTCTTTGTGATCTGTGAATTCCTCTCCCAGAGTTACAGCTTAGATCTCAGGAAGTAGTTTGCTAACACTCTTTTCGTGGAATCAGCAAAGTGAGATTTGGGAGCCCATTGGGGCCCTTGATGAAAAAGGTTATATCCTCAGGTAATAAGTACAGAGAAGCTTTCTGAGATTTTGCTTTCTGATGTGTGACTTCATCACACAGAGTTCCACGTTTCCTTCTTGGAACAGTGTGCTAACTCTCTTGTGTTCTGCAAAGTGATATTTGGGAGCTCATTGAGGGCTATGGTGAAAAAGGAAATATCCTCAGATGAAACTGGAAAGAACCCTCTGAGAAACTGCATTGCGATGTGTGAATGCAACTCACAGAGTTACACCTTTCTCTTCAGTGTTCAGTGAGCTAACACAGTTTTCTGGAAATCTGCAATGGGATACCTCTGAATGCAATGAAGCTTACGGTGACAAAGGAAATATCCTCAGATGAAAACTAGGAAGAAGCTTTCTTAGAACCTTCTTGGTGATGTGTGAATTCATCTCACAGAATTACACTTATGTTTCATGCAACAGTCCATTATCACTCTTATTGAGAAATCTGAGAAGGACTTCTTTGGATCGCAATGAGGCCTACACTGATAAAGGAAATATCATCAGTTCAAAATGTGAAAGAAGCTTTCTTAGAAACTTCATGGTGATCTGTGAATTCCTCTCACAGAGTTAGAGCTTCGTTCCCAGGAAGAAGTGTTGTAACCCTCTTTTCGTGGAATCTGCAAAGTGAGATTTGAGAGCCCATTGTGGCCGATGGTGAAAAAGGAAATATCCTCAGATAATGACTAGAGAGAAGCTTTCTGAGAGATTGCTTTCTGATGTGTGAGTTCATCTCACAGAGTTCCACCCTTCCCTTCTTGGAACAGTTTGCTAACTCTGTTATCTTGTGTTCTGCAAAGTGATATTTGGGAGCTCATTGAGGGCTATTGTGAAAAAGGAAATATCCTCAGATGAATACTGGAAAGAAGCCTTCTGAGAAACTGCATTGCGATGTGTGAATGCAAGTCACAGAGTTACACCTTTCCCTTCAGTGTTCAGTGTGCTAACACAATTTTCTGGAAATCTGCAATGGGATACTTCTGAACGCAATGAAGCTTACGGTGACAAAGGAAATATCCTTAGATGAAAACTAGAAAGAAGCTTTCTTAGAAACTTCTTGGTGATGTGTGAATTCATCTCACACAGATACACTTACGTTTCCGGCAACAGTCCAGTATCACTGTTTTTGAGGAACCTGAGAAGGACTTTTGGATAGCTTTGAGGCCTACGCTGACAATGGAAAAATCATCAGCTCAAAACGTGAAAGAAGGTTTCTGCGAAACTTCTTTGTGATCTGTGAATTCCTCTCACAGAGTTACAGCTTAGTTCTCAGGAAGCAGTTTGCTAACACTCTTTTCGTGGAATCTCCAAAGTGAGATTTGGGAGCCCAAAGGGGCCCATGGTGAAAAAGGAAATATCCTCAGATTATAACTAGAGTAGAAGCTTTCTTAGAGATTGCTTTCTGATGTGTGACTTCATCATGCAGAGTTCCACCCTTCCCTTTTTGGAACAGTTTGCTAACTCTGTTATCTTGTGTACTGCAAAGTGATATTTGGAGCTCATTGATGGCTATGGTGAAAAAGGAAATATCCTCAGATGAATACTGGAAAAAAGCCTTCTGAGAAACTGCATTGCGATGTGTGAATGCAACTCACGGAGTTACACCTTTCCTTCAGTGTTCAGTGTGCTAACACAGTTTTCTGGAAATCTGTAATGGGATAATTCCGAACACAATGAAGCTAATGTTGACAAAGGAAATATCCTCAGCTGAAAAGTAGAAAGAAGCTTTCCTATTTACCTCTTGGTGATGTGTGAATCATCTCACAGAGTTACACTTATGGTTCCTGCAACAGTCCATTATCACTCTTTTTTAGGAAACTGAGAAAGACTTCTTGGATCGCATTGAGGCTTGCGATGATAATGGAACTATCATCAGTTCAAAACGTGAAAGAAGCTTCTGAGAAACTTCTTTGTGATCTTTGAATTCCTATCACAGAGTTACAGCTTAGTTCTCAGGAAGCAGTTTGCTAACACTCTTTTCGGGGAATCTGCAATCGAGATTTGGAGCCCTTAGGGGCCCATGGTGAAATAGGAAATATCCTCAGAAAATAACTAGGGAGAAACTTACCTAGAGATTGATTTTCTGATGCATGACTTCATCACATATAGTCCCAACCTTCCTTCTTCGAACAGATTGCTACTCTGTTGTGTTGTGTTCTGCAAAGTGATATTTGGTAGCTCATTGAGAGCTATGTTGAAAAAGGAAATATCCTCAGATCAAAACTGGAAGGAAGCCGTCTGATTAAGTGCTTTGCGATGTGTGAGTGCAACTCACAGAGTTACAAGTTTCTCTTCACTGTTCAGCTGGCTGACACAGTTTTTCGGAAATCTGCAATGGGATTCTTCTGAATGCAATGAAGCTTACGGTGACAAAGGAAATATCCTCAGATGAAAACTAGAAAGAAGCTTTCTTAGAAACTTCTTGGTGATGAGAGAATTCATCTCACAGAGTTATACTTATGCTTCCTGCAAGAGTCCATTATCACTGTTTTTGAAGAAACTGAGAAGGAATACTTTGGATCGCATTGAGGCCTACGCTGATAAAGGAAATATCATCATTTCAAAACGTGAAAGAAGCTTTCTGAGAAACTTCTTTGTGATCTTTGAATTCCTATCACAGAGTTACAGCTTAGGTCTCAGGAAGCAGTTTGCTAACACTCTTTTCGTGGAATCTACAAAGTGAGATTTGGGAGCCCTTAGGGGCCCAAGGTGAAATAGGAAATATCCTCAGACAATAACTAGAGAGAAGCTTACTGAGAGATTGCTTTCTGATGTGTGACTTCATCACACAGAGTTCCACCCTTCCCTTCTTGGAACAGCTTGCTAACTCTGTTGTGTTGGGTTGGGGCAAAGTGATATTTGGGAGCTCATTGAGGGCTATGTTGAGAAGGAAATATCCTCACATGAAAACTGGAAAGAAGCCTTCTGAGAAACTGCATTGCGATGGGATAATGCAACTCACAGAGTTACACGATTCACTTCAGTGTTCAGTTTGCTAACACAGTTTTCTGGAAATCTGCATTGGGATACTCTTAAACCAATGACGCTTACGGTGACAAAGGAAATATCCTCAGATGAAAACTAGAAAGAAGCTTTCTTTGAAACTTATTGGTGATCTCTGAAATCGTCTGTCTCACAGAGTTGCACTTAGGTTTCAGCACAGTCCGTTATCAGTGTTTATGAGGGACCTGAGAAGGACTTCTTTGGATCGCATTGCTCCCTTCGCTGATAAAGGAAATATCATCTGTTCAAACGTGAAAGAAGCTTTTTGAGAAACTTCTTTGTGATCTGTGAATTACTATCACGGAGTTACAGCTTTGTTCTCAGGAAGCGGTTTGCTAACACTCTTTCGTGGAATCTGTAAGTGAGATTACGGAGCCCATGTGGCCCATGGTGAAAAGGAAATATCCTCAGATAATTACTACAGAGAAGGTTACAAAGAGATTGCTTTCTGATGTGTGACTTCATAACACACCGTTCCACCTTTCCCTTCTTGGACAGTTTCTCATTTCTTTTGTTGGGTTCTTGCAAAGTGATATTTCGGAGCTCATTGAGGGATATGTCGAAAAAGGAAATATCCTCAGATCAAAACTGGAAAAGAAGCCTTCTGAGAAACTGCATTGCGATGTGTGAATGCAACTCAAAGAGTTACACGTTTCTCTTCAGTGTCAGTGTGCTTACATTGTTTTTTGGAAATCTGCAATGGAATATTTCTGAACACAATGAAGCTTACGGTGACAAAAGAAATATCCTAGATGAAAACTAGAAAGAAGCTCTCCTAGAAAACTTCTCGGTGATGAGGTGAATTCATCTCACAGAGTTACACTTATGTTTCCTGGAACAATCCATTATCACTGTTTTTGAGGTAACTGAGAAGGATACTTTGGATCGTATCGAGGCCTACGCTGAGAAATAAAATATCATCAGTTGAAAACGTGAAAGAAGCTTTCTGAGAAACTCTTTGTGATCTGTGAATTCCTCTCATGGGGTTACAGCTTAGTTCTCAGGAAGCAGTTTGCTATCACTCTTTTCGTGGAATCTGCAAAGTGGGATTTGGGAGGCCACAGGTCCCCATGGTGAAAAAGGAAATATCCTCAGAGGAAAACTGGAAAGAAGCCTTCTGAGAAACTGCGTTTCGATGTGGTGAATGCAACCCACAGAGTTACACCTTTCTCTCAGTGTTCTTGTGCTGACACAGTTTTCTGGAAATCTGCAATGGGATACTTCTGTACGCAATGAATCTTACCGGTGACGAAGGAAATATCCTCAGTTGAAATTAGAAAGAAGCTTTTTCTAGAAAATTCTTGGTGATGTGTGATTTCCTCTCACAGAGTTACCACTTATGCTTTCTGCAAAAGTCCATTATCACTGTTTTGAGGAACCTGAGGAACTTCTTCAGATAGCATTGAGGCCTACGCTGATAAAGGAAATATCATCAGTTCAAAACATGAAAAAAGCTTCTGAGAAACTTCTTTGTGATCCGCGAATTCCTCTCACAGAGTTACAGCTTAGTTCTCAGGAAGCAGATTGCTAACACTCTTTTCATGTAATCTGCAAAGTGAGATTTGGGAGCCCATAGGGGCCTATGCTGAAAAGGAAATATCCTCAGATAATAAGTAGAGAGAAGCTTTCTGCGAGATTGCTTTCTGATGTGTGACTCATCACACAGAGTTCAACCCTTCCCTTCTTGGTTACAGTTTGCTAACTTTGTTATCTTGTGTTCTGCAAAGTGATATTTGTGAGCTCATTGAGGGCTATTGTGAAAAAGGAAATATCCTCAGAGGAAAACTGGAAAGAAGCCTTCTGAGAAACTGCATTTCAATGTGTGAATGCAACTCACAGAGTTACACCTTCTCTTCAGTGTTCAGGGTGCTTAACACAGTTTTCTGGAAATCTGCAATGGGCTATATCTGAAGGCAATGAAGCTTATGATGACAAAGGATATATCCTGAGATGAAAACTAGAAAGAAGCTTGCCTAGAAACTTCTTGGTGATGTGTGAATTCATCTCACAGTGTTACTCTTATGTTTCCTGCAACAGTCCATTATCACTGTTTTTGAGGAAGCCGAGAAGGACTTCTTTGGATCTCATTGAGGCCTACGCCGATAAAGGAAATATCATCAGTACAAAACGTTAAAGAAGGTTTCTGCGAAACTTCTTTGTGATCTGTGAATTCCTCTCACGGAGTTACAGCTTAGTTCTCAGGAAGCAGTTTGCTATCACTCTTTTCGTGGAATCTGCAATGTGGGATTTGGGAGGCCATAGGGGCCCATGGTGTGAAAAAGGAAATACCCTCAGATAATAAGTACAGAGAAGCTTTCTGAGAGGTTGCTTTCTGATGTGACTTCATCAGACAGAGTTCCACCCTTCCCTTCTTGGAACAGTTTGCTCACTCTGTTCTGTTGGGTTCTGCAAAGTGTTATTTGGGAGCTCATTGAGGGCGTTGGTGAAAAAGGAAATATTCTCAGACGAAAACTTTAAAGAAGCCTTTGAGAAACAGCATTGCGATTGTGAATGCAACTCACCGAGTGGCACCTTTCTCTTCAGTGTTCATTGTGCTAACACAGTTTTCTGGAAATCTGCAATGGGATACTTCTGAACGCAATGAAGCTTACAGTGACAAAGGAAATATCCTCAGATGAAAACTTAAAAGAAGCTTCCTAGAAACTTCTTGCTGATGTGTGAATAAATCTCAGGATGTTGCACATATGTTTCGTGCAACAGTCCATTATCACTGTTTTTGAGGAATCTGAGAAGGACTTCTTTGGATTGCATTGAGGCCTACGCTGATAAGGAAATATCATCAGTTCAAAACGTGAAAGAATCTTCTGAGAAACTTTTTGATCTGTGAATTCCCTCACAGATTTACAGCTTAGTTCTCCGGAAGGAGTTTGCTAACACTCTTTTCGTGGAATCTGCAAAATGAGATTTGGAAGCTCATAGTTGCCCAAGGTGAAAATGGATATAACCTCAGATAATAAGTAGAGAGCAGCTTTCTGAGAGATTGCTTTCTGATGTGTGATTTCATCACCCAGAGTTCCAGCCTTCAATTCTTGGAACTGTTTGCTAACTCTGTGGTCTTGTGTTCTGCAAAGTGATATTTGGGAGCTAATAGAGGGATATGGGGAAAAAGGAAATATCCTCAGATGAAATCTGGAAAGAAGTCTTGTGAGAAACTGCATTGCGATGTGTGAATGCAACTCACAGCGTTACACCTATCTCTTCAGTGTTCAAGGTGCTAACACAGTTTTCTGGAAATCTTCAACAAGACACTTCATAAGGCATTGAAGCTTATGGTGACAAAGGAAATATCCTCACATAATAACTAAAGAGAAGCTTTCTGGGAAACTGCATTGCCATGTGTGAATGCAACACACAGAGTTACACGTTTCTCTTCAGTGATCAGTTTGTTAACACAGTTTTCTGGAAATCTGCAATTAGATACTTCATAGCGCAATGATCCTTACTGTGACAAAGGAAATATCCACAGATGAAAACTAGAAAGAAGCTTTCTGAGAAACATCTTGGTGATGTGTGAATTCATCTCATAGAGTTACACTTATGTTTCGTGGAGCAGTCCATTAACACTGTCTTTGAGGACTCTGAGAATGGCTTCTTTGGATCGCATTGAGGCCTACGATGATGATGGAAATTTCATGAGTTCAAAACATGAAAGAAGCTTTCTGAGAAACTTCCTTCTGGTCTGTGAGTTCATCTCACAGATTTATAACTTAGACTTCAGGAAGCATTTTGCTAACACTCTTTTCGTGGAATCTGGAAAGTGATATTTGGGAGCCCATAGAGGCCCATGGTGAAAAAGGATATATCCTCACCTAATAATTAGAGAGAAGCTTTCTGAGAGATTCCTTTCTGATGTGTGGCTTCATCACACAGACTTCCACCCTTCCCTTCTTGGAACAGTATGCTAACTCTGTTGTCATGGATTCTGCAAAGGTATATTTGGGAGCTCATTGAGGGCTATGGTGAAAAAGGAAATATCCTCACATAATAACTAAAATGAAGCTTTCTGAGAAACTGCATTGCCTTGTGTGAATGCAACTCACAGAGTTACACGTTTCTCCTCAGTGATCAGTTTGTTAACACAGTTTTCTGGAAATCTGCAATTAGATACTTCATAGCGCAATGAACTATACGGTGACAAAGGAAATATCCACAGATGAAAACTAGAAAGATGCTTTCTTAGAAACTTCTTGGTGATGTGTGAATTCATCTCACAGAGTTACACTTCTGTTCGTGGAGCAGTGCATTAACACTGTCTTTGAGGAATCTGAGAACGGCTTCTTTGGATAGCATTGAGGCCTACGCTGATAAAGGAAATTTCATCCGTTCAAAACGTGAAAGAAGCTTTCTGAGAAACTTCTTTCTGATCTGTGAGTTCATCTCACAGACTTTTAACTTAGTCCTCAGGAAGCAGTTTGCTAACACTCTTTTCGTGGAATCTGTAAAGTGATAATTGGTGCCCATAGGGGCCCAAGGTGAAAAACGAAATATCCTCACCTAATAACTAGAGAGAAGCTTTCTGAGAGATTCCTTTCTGATGTGTGGCTTCATCATACAGAGTTCCACCCTTCCCTTCTTGGAACAGTTTCCTAACACTGTTGTCGTGGATTCTGCAAAGGTATATTTGGGAGCTCATTGAGGGCTATGCTGAAAAAGGAAATATCCTCACATAATAAAAAAAGAGAAGCGTTCTGAAAAACTGCATTGCCATGTGTGAATGCAACTCACAGAGTTACACGTTTCTCCTCAGTGATCAGTTTGTTAACACAGTTTTCTGGAAATCTGCAATTAGATACTTCATAGCTCACTGAACTTTAGGGTGACAAAGGAAATATCCACTGATGAAAACTAGAAAGAAGCTTTCTTAGAAACTTCTTGGTGATGTGTGAATTCATCTCACAGAGTTACACTTATGTCTCATGGAGCAGTGCATTAACACTGTCTTTGAGGAATCTGAGAACGGCTTCTTTGGATCGCATTGAGGCCTACGCTGATAAAGGAAATTTCATCCGTTCAAAACGTGAAAGAAGCTTTCTGAGAAACTTCTTTCTGATCTGTGAGTTCATCTCACAGACTTTTAACTTAGTCTTCAGGAAGCAGTTTGCTAACACTCTTTTCGTGGAATCTGTAAAGTGATAATTGGTGCCCATAGGGGCCCATTGTGAAAAAGGCAATATCCTCATCTAATAACTAGAGAGAAGCTTTCTGAGAGATTCCTTTCTGATGTGTGGCTTCATCAATCAGAGTTCCACCCTTCCCTTCTTGGAACAGTTTCCTAACACTGTTGCCATGGATCCTTCAAAGGTATATACGGGAGCTCATTGAGGGCTATGGTGAAAAAGGAAATATCCTCACATAAAAACTAAAGAGAAGCTTTCTGAGAAACTGCATTGCCATGTCTGAATGCAACTCACAGAGTTACACGTTTCTCCTCAGTGATCAGTTTGTTAACACAGTTTTCTGGAAATCTGCAATTAGATACCTCATAGCGCAATGAACCTTACGGTGACAAAGGAAATATCCACAGATGAAAACTTGACATTAGATTTCTTAGAACCTTTTTGGTAATGTGTGAATTCATCTCACAGAGTTAACTTATGTTTCGTGGAGCAGTCCATTAACACTGTCTTTGAGGAAACTGAGAATGGTTTCTTTGGATCGCCTTGAGGCCTACGCTAATAAAGGAAATTTCATCCGTTCAAAACGTGAAAGGAAGCTTTCTGAGAAACTTCTTTTGATCTGTGATTCTCTCACAGATTACAGCTAGTCTTCAGGAAGGCAGTTTGCTAACACTCTTTCGTGAATCTGAAAGTGATTTTGGGAGCCCATAGGGGCCCATGGTGAAAAGGAAATATCCTCAATAATAACTAGAGAGAAGCTTCTGAGAGATTCCTTTCTGATGTGTGACTTCATCACACGATTTCCACCTTCCCTTCTGGAACAGTTTCTAACTCTGTTTCTTGTGTTCTGCAAAGTTATTTGGGAGCTCATTGAGGGCTATGGTGAAAAAGGAAATATCCTCAAAAAACAGAGAAAAGCTTTCTGAAAACTGCATTGTGTTGTGAATGCAACTCACAGAGTTACACGTTTCTCTCAGTGTTCAGTTTGTTAACAACAGTTTTCTAAATCTGCAATTGGATACTATAGCGCAATGAACTTCGGTGACAAAGGAAATATCCAGATGAAAACTAGAAAGAAGCTTTTAGAAACTCTTGTTTGTGTGAATTCATCTCACAGAGTTACACTTATGTTTCGAGAGTCCATTACACTGTTTTGAGGACTGAGAAGGACTTCTTTGGATCGCATTGAGGCCTACGCTGATAAAGAAAATCATCGTTCAAAACTGAAAGAACTTTCTGAAAAACTTCTTTGTCTTGAATCTCTCACAGATTAACAGCTTAGTTCAGGAAGCAGTTTGCTAACACTCTTTGTGGAATCTGAAGTGAATTTGGGAGCCCATAGGGGCCCATGGGTGAAAAAGGAAATATCCTAATAACTAAGAGAAGCTACTGAGAGATTCTTTCTGATGTGTGACTTCATCACAGAGTTCCACCCTTCCCTTCTTGGAACAGTTTCTACCTGTTGTGTGTCTTGCAAAGTAAGATTTGGGAGCTATTGAGGGCTATGGTGAAAAAGGAATATCCTCAGATCAAAACTGAAAGAAAGCCTTCTAGAACTACGCATTGATGTGTGATGCAACTCACAGAGTTACACGTTTCCTCTAGGTTCAGTTTGCTAACACAGTTTCTGGAAATCTGCAATGATATCTATAGTGCAATGACCTTCGGTGACAAAGGAATATCCCAGATGAAAACTGAAAGATTTTTTAAAACTTCTTGGTATGTGTGAATTCATCCACAGAGTTACACTTATGTTCTGAGCAGTCCATTACACTTTTGAGGAACTGAGAAGGTTTCTTGGATCGCATTGAGGCCTACGTGATAAGGAAATATTCATCGTCAAAACGTGAAAGAAGCTTCTGAGAAACTTCTTTTGATCTGTAATTCTCTCACAGACAGACTAGCTTCAGGAAGCAGTTTGCTAACACTTTTCGTGGAATCTGAAAGTGATTTGGGAGCCCATAGGGGCCCATGGTGAAAAAGGAATATCCTCAGATAATAACTAGAGAGAAGCTTACTGAGAGATTGCTTTCTGATGTGTGCTTCATCACACGAGTTCCACCCTTCCTTCTTGGAACAGTTTGCTAACCTGTTTTCGTGTTCTGCAAAGTATATTTGGGACTCATTGAGGGCTATGGTGAAAAAGGAAATATCCTCAATACAAACGAGAACTTCTGGAAAACTGCATTGTTGTGTGAATGCAACTCACAGAGTTTACACGTTTTCTCTCAGTGTCATTTGCTAACACAGTTTTCGGAAATCTGCAATTGATACTTTGAACGCAATGAAGCTTCGTGACAAAGGAAATATCCCAGATGAAAACTAAAAGAAGCTTTTTAGAAACTCTTGGTATGTGTGAATTCATCTCACAGAGTTACACTTATGTTTCTGAGCAGTCCATTAACTGTTTTGAGGAACTGGAGAAGGTTCTTTGGATCGCATTGAGGCCTACGCTGATAAAGGAAATATCATCGTTCAAAACTGAAAGAAGCTTTCTGAAAACTTCTTTTGTCTGTGTTCCTCACAGATTTACCTAGGATTCAGGAAGCATTTGCTAACACTCTTTTCTGGAATCTGAAAGTGAATTTGGGAGCCCATAGGGGCCCATGGTGAAAAAGGAAATATCTCAGTAATAACTAGAGAGAAGCTTCTGAGAGATTGCTTTCTGATGTGTGCTTCATCACAGAGTTCCACCCTCCCTTCTTGGAACAGTTTCCTAACCTGTTTTCGTGTCTTGCAAAGTGATATTTGGAGCTATTGAGGGCTATGGTGAAAAAGGAAATATCCTCAGACAAAACTGGAAAGAAGCTTTCTGAGAAACGCATTTGATGTGTGAATGCAACTCACGAGTTACACGTTTCTCTTCTTGTCATTTTGTAACACAGTTTTCTGAAATCTGCAATGATATCTTGTGCAATGAACCTCGGTGACAAAGGAAATATCCCAGATGAAAACTGAAAGAATTTAGAAACTTCTTGGTATGTGTGAATTCATCTCACAGAGTTACACTTATGTTTCTGAGCAGTCCATTACACTGTTGAGGAACCTGAGAAGGTTTCTTGGATCGCTTGAGGCCTACTGATAAAGGAAATTCATCGTTCAAAACGTGAAAGAAGCTTTCTGAGAAACTTCTTTGATCTGTGATTCTCTCACAGATAAGACTTCTCAGGAACAGTTTGCTAACACTCTTTCGTGGAATCTAAAGTGAATTTGGGAGCCCATAGGGGCCCATGGTGAAAAAGAAATATCCTCATAATAACTAGAGAGAAGCTTCTGAGAGATTCTTTCTGATGTGTGCTTCATCACCAGAGTTCCACCCTTCCCTTCTTGGAACAGTTTGCTACACGTTTTTGTTGTTCTGCAAGTGATATTTGAGCTCATTGAGGGCTATGGTGAAAAAGGAAATATCCTCACATAAACTGAAAGAGAAGCCTTCTGAGAACTGCATTGCATGTGTGGAATGCACTCACAGAGAACACGTTTCTCGTGTCAGTTTGTTAACACAGTTTCTGGAAATCTGCAATGATTTTAACGCAATGAAGCTTCGGTGACAAAGGAAATATCCCCAGATGAAACTAGAAGAAGCTTTTTAGAAACTCTTGGTGATGTGTGAATTCATCTCACAGAGTTACACTTATGTTTCTGAGCAGTCCATTACACTGTTTTGAGGACTGAGAAGGACTTCTTGGATCGCATTGAGGCCTACGCTGATAAAGGAAATTCATCAGTTCAAACGTGAAAGAAGCTTTCTGAAACTCTTTTGATCTGTGATTCTCTCACATATACAGCTAGCTCAGGAAGCAGTTTCTACACTCTTTCGTGGAATCTGAAAGTGAATTTGGGAGCCCATAGGGCCCATGGAAAAGGAAATATCCTCAATAATAACTAGAGAGAGCTTACTGAGAGATTCTTTCTGATGTTGGCTTCATCACACAGAGTTCCACCCTTCCCTTCTTGGAACAGTTGCTAACCTGTTTCTGTGTTCTGCAAAGTATATTTGGGAGCTCATTGAGGCTATGTGAAAAGGAAATATCCTCAAATCAAAACTAAAGAG
Organism: Rhinopithecus roxellana; assembly: GCF_007565055.1. Lineage (NCBI taxonomy): Eukaryota > Metazoa > Chordata > Mammalia > Primates > Cercopithecidae > Rhinopithecus > Rhinopithecus roxellana. Next base: position 92,277,068 of record NC_044559.1, on the reverse strand, counting down.
AAAGCTTTCTGAGAACTGCATTGATGTGTGAATGCAACTCACAGTGTTACACGTTTCTCTCAGTGTCAGTTGTTAACACAGTTTTCTGGAAATCTGCAATGATTTATAGCGCAATGAACCTTCGGTGACAAAGGAAATATCCCAGATGAAAACTAGAAAAAGCTTTTTAGAAACTTCTTGGTGATGTGTGATTTCATCTCACAGAGTTACACTTATGTTTCTGCAGCGTCATTACACTGTTTTTGAGGACCTGAAGCTTCTTTGGATCGCATTGAGGCCTACGCTGAAAGGAATATATCATCGTTCAAAACTGAAGAAGCTTTCTGAGAAACTCTTTGATCTGTGATTCTCTCACAGATTACACTGAGTTCAGGAAGCAGTTTGCTAACACCTTTTCTGGAATCTGAAAGTGATGTGGGAGCCCATAGGGCCCAGGTGAAAAAGGAATATCCTCATAATAACTAAGAGAAGCTTCTGAGAGATTCTTTCTGAGTGTGGCTTCATCAACAGAGTTCCACCCTTCCCTTCTTGGAACAGTTTGTAACCTCTGTCTTGGTTCTGCAATGTATATTTGGGAGCTCATTGAGGGCTATGTTGAAAAAGGAAATATCCTCACAAAACTGAAGAGAAGCCTTCTGAGAAACTGCATTCGATGTGTGAATGCAACTCACAGAGTTACACGTTTCTCTCAGTGTTCAGTTTGTATACACAGTTTTCTGGAAATCTGCAATGATATTTATAGCGCAATGAAGCTTCGGTGACAAAGGAAATATCTCACAGATGAAAACTAAAGAAGCTTTTTAGAAACCTTGGTGATGTGTGAATTCATCTCACAGAGTTACACTTATGTTCATGCAGGCAGTCCATTACACTGTTTTGAGGAACCTGAGAAGGACTTCTTTGGATCGCATGAGGCACTAGCTGTAAAGGAATTTCATCAGTTCAAAACTGAAGAAAAGCTTCTGAGAAACTTCTTTGATCTGTGATTCTCACAGATTACTAGCTTAGTCAGGAAGCAGTTTGCTAACACTCTTTTCGTGGAATTGTAAAGTGATTTGGGGAGCCCATAGGGCCCATGGTGAAAAGAATACCTCATCAGATAATAATACAGAGAAGTTTACTGAGAGATTCTTTCTGATGTGTGACTTCATCACACAGAGTTCCACCCTTCCCTTCTTGGAACAGTTTCCTAACACTGTTTCTTGTGTTCTGCAAATTGATATTGGGAGCTCATGGCTTGGTAAAAAGGAAATTCCTCAGATCAAAACTAAAGAAGCTTCTGAGAAACTGCATTATGTGTGAATGCAACTCACAGAGTTCACGTTTCTCTCAGTGTTCATTTTGCTTAACACGTTTTCTGGAAATCTGCATAGAATACTTATAGCAAATGAACCTCGGTGACAAAGGAATATCACAGATGAAACAGAAGAAAGCTTTCTTAAAACTTCTTGGTGATGTTGAATTCATCTCACAGAGTTAAAAAAACTTATG
>NC_044559.1:92271328-92275477 GCF_007565055.1 Rhinopithecus roxellana | reverse complement strand
TGTTAGCAAAACTGAACACTGAAGAGAAGGTTGTAACACTGTGAGTTGCATTCACACATCGCAATGCAGTTCTCAGAAGGCTTCTTTCCAGTTTTTCATCTGAGGATGTTTCCTTTTCCACCATAGCCCTCAGAGTCCAAATATCGCTTTGCAGAACACAATATAACAGAGTTAGCAAATGTTCCAAGAAGGGAAGGGTGGACTCGTGTGATGAAGTCACACACATCCAGAAAACAATCTCTCAGAAAGCTTCTCTATATTATCTGAGATATTCCTTTTCACCATGGGCCACTATGGGCACCCAAATCTCACTTTGCAGATTCCACGAAAGAGTGTTAGCAAACTGCTTCCAGAGAACTAAGCTGTAACTCTGTGAGAGGAATTCACAGATCACAAAGAAGTTTCTCAGAAACCTTCTTTCACGTTTTGACTGATGATATTTCCTGTATCACGTAGGCCTCAATACGATCCAAAGAAGTCCTTCTCCATTCCTCCAAAAAGTGATAATGGACTGTTCAGGAAACATAAGTGTAACTCTGTGAGATGAATTCACACATCACCCAAGTTTTCAGGAAAGCTTCTTTCTAGTTTTCATCTGAGGATATTTCCATTGTCACCGTAAGCTTCATTGCGTTCAGAATCCCATTGCAGATTTCCAGAAAACTTGTTAGCACACTGAACACTGAAGAGAAAGGTGACTCTGTGAGTTGCATTCACACATCGCAATGCACACTCTCAAAGGCTTCTTTCCAGTTTTTGATCTGAGGATATTTCCTTTTTCACCATAGCCCTCAATGAGCTCCTAATATCACTTTGCAGAACGCAAAAAAAAAAATAAATAAAGAGTGAGCAAACTGTTCCAAGAAGGGAAGGTTGGACTCTGTGTGATGAAGTCACCCATCAAAGCAATCTCTCTGAATGCTTCTCTAGTTACTATCTGGGTATATTTACTTTTTCACCATGGGCCACTATGGGCACCAAATCTCACTTTGCAGATTCCACGAAAAGAGTGTTAGCAAACTGATTCCAGAAACTAAGCTGTAACTCTGTGAGAGGAATTCACAGATCACAAGAAGTTTCTCAGAAACTTCTTTCACGTTTTAGACTGATGATATTTCCTGTATCAGCGTAGGCCTCAATACGATCCAAAGAAGTCCTTCTCACATTCCTCAAAAGAGTGATAATGGACTGTTCAGGAAACATAAGTGTAACTCTGTGAGATGAATTCACACATCACCAAAGTTTCTAGGAAAGCTTCTTTCTAGTTTCATCTGAGGATATTTCCATTGTCACCGTAAGCTTCATTGCGTTCAGAATTGCCCATTGTAGATTTCAGAAAACTGTGTTAGCAAAATGAACACTGAAGAGAGGTGTAACTCTGTGAGTTGCATTCGCACATCGAATGCAGTTTCTAGAAGGATTCTTTCCTCTTTCATCTGAGGATATTTCCTTTTCACCATAGCCCTCAATGACCCCCAAATATAACTTTGAACACAAGGTAACAGAGTTAGCAAACTGTTCCAAGAAGGGAAGGGTGGAACTCTGTGTGATGAAGTCCAACATCAGAAAGCAATCTCTCAGAAAGATTCTCTCTAGTTATTATCTGAGATATTCCTTTTCACCATGGGCCCTATGGGCTCCCAAATCTCACTTTCAGATTCCACGAAACGAGTGTTAGCAAACTGCTTCCTGAGAACTAAGCTGTAACTCTGTGAGAGGAATTCGCAGATCACTAAGAAGTTTCTCAGAAAGCTTCTTTCACGTTTTGAAGTGACGATATTTCCTTTATCAGCGTAGGCCTCAATGCGATCCAAAGAAGTCCTTCTCAGGTCCTCAAAAACATGATAATGGACTGTTGCAGGAAACATGAGTGTAACTCTGTGAGATGAATTCACACATCACCAAGAAGTTTCTCGGAAAGCTTCTTTCTAGTTTTCATCTGAGGATATTTATTTTGTCACGTAAGCTTCATTGCGTTCAGAAGTATCCCATTGCAGATTTCCAGAAAACTGTGTTAGCAAACTGAACACTGAAGAGAAAGTGTAACTCTGTGAGTTGCATTCACACATGCAATGCAGTTTCTCAGAAGACTTCTTTCCAGTTTTCATCTGAGGATATTTCCTTTTTCACCATAGCCCTCAATGAGTCCCAATATCACTTTGCGAACAAGATAACAGAGTTAGCAAACTGTTCCAAGGGAAGGGTGGAACTCTGTGTGATGAAGTACACATCAGAAAGCAATCTCTCAGAAAGCTTCTCTCTAGTTATTATGAGGATATTTCCTTTTCACCAAGGGCCCTATGGCTCCCAAATCTCACTTTGCAGATTCCACGAAAAGATTAGCAAAACTGCTTCCTGAGAACTAAGCTGTAATTCTGTGAGAGGAATTCACAGATCACAATGAAGTTTCTCAGAGAGCTTCTTTCACGTTTTGAACTGATGATGTTTTCTTTATCAGCCTAGGCCTCAATGTGATCCAAAGCAGTCCTTCTCAGGTTCCTCAAAAACACTGATAATGGACTGTTGCAGGAAACATAAGTGTAACTCTATGAGATGAATTCACACATCTGCAAGAAGTTTCTAGGAAAGCTTCTTTCTAGTTTTCAACTGAGGGTATTTCCTTTGTCACCGTAAGCTTCATTGTGTTCAGAAGTATCCCATTGCAGTCTTCCAGAAAACTGTGTTAGCAAACTGAACACTGAAGAGAAAGCGGTAACTCTGTGAGTTGCATTCACACATCACAATGCCGTTTCTCAGAAGGGTTCCTTCCAGTTTTCATCTGAGAATATTTCCTTTTTCACCATAGCCCTCAATGAGATCCCCAATATCACTTGGCACAACACAAGATAACAGAGTTAGCAAACTGTTCCAACAAGGGAAAGGTGGAAATCAGTGTGATGAAATCATACATCAGAAAGCAATCTCTCAGAAAGCTACTCTCTAGTAATTATCTGAGGATATTTCCTTGTTCACCATGGGCCCCTATGGTCTCCCAAATCTCACTTTGCAGATTCCACGAAAAGAGTGCTAGCAAACTGCTTCCTGAGAACTAAGCTGTAACTCTCTGAGAGGAATTCACAGATCCCAAAGTAGTTTCTCAGAAAGATTCTTTCACCTTTTGAACTGATGATATTTCCTTTATCAGCGTAGGCCTCAGTGGGATCCAAAGAATGCCTTCTCAGGTTCCTCAGAAACAGTGATAATGTGCTGTTGCAGGAAACATAAGTGTAACTCTGGGGAGATGAATTCACACATCACCAAGAAGATTCTATGAAAGATTCTTTCTAGTATTCAAATGAGGATATTTCCTTTGTCACCGTAAGCTTCATTGTGTTCAGACGTATCCCACTGCAGATTTCCAGAAAACTATGTCAGCACACTGAACACTGAAGAGAAAGATGTAACTCTGTGAGTTGCATTCACGCATCGCAATGCAGTTTCTCAGAAGCGTTCCTTCCAGTTTTCATCTGAGGATAGTTCATCTTTGACCATAGCCCTCAATGAGCTCCCACATATCACTTTGCAGAACACAAGAAAAACAGAGTTAGCAAACTCTTCCAAGAAGGGAAGGTTGGAAGTCTCTGTGATGAAGTCACACATCAGAAAGCAATCTCTCAGAAAGCTTCTCTCCACTTATTTTCTGAGGATATTTCCTTTTTCATCATGAGCCCCTATGGGCTCCCAAATCTCACTTTGCAGATTCCATGAAAAGAGTGTTAGCACACTGCTTCCTGAGAACTAAGCTGTAACTCTGTAAGAGGAATTCAGAGATCACAGAGAAGTTTCTCAGAAACCGTCTTTCACGTTTTGAATTGATGATATTTCCTTTATCAGCGTAGACTTCAATACGATCGAAAGAAGTCCTTCTCAGCTTCCTCAAAAACAGTGATAATGGACTGTTGCAGGAAACATAAGTGTAACTCCATGAGATGAATTCACACATCACAAAGAAGATTCTGGGAAAGCTTCTTTCTAGTTTTCAACTGACAATATTTCCTTTGTCTCCGTAAGCTTCATTGTGTTCAGAAGTATCCCATTGCAGATTTCCAGAAAACTGTGTTAGCACCCTGAACACTGAAGAGAAAGGTGAAACACTGCGAGTAACATTCACACAACACAATGCAGTTTCTCAGAAGGCTTCTGTCCAGT
>NC_044559.1:92208435-92271228 GCF_007565055.1 Rhinopithecus roxellana | reverse complement strand
GAAATCTGCAATGGGATACTTCTGAACGCAATGCAGCTTACGGTGACAAAGGAAATATCCTCAGATGAAAACTGAAAGAAGCTTTCCTAGAAACTTCTTGGTCATGTGTGAATTCATCTCACAGAGTTACAGTTAGTTTCCTGCAACAATCCATTATCAATGTTTGAGGTACATGAGAAGGAATCTTTGGATCGCATTGAGACCTACGCTGATAAATGAAATATCATCAGTTCAAAAGTGAGAGAAGCTTTCTGAGAAACTTCTTTGTGATCTGTGAATTCCTCTACAGAGTTAAGCTTAGTTCTCAGGAAGCAGTTTGCTAACACTTTTCGTGGAATCTGCAAGTGAGATTTGGGAGCCCATAGGGGCCCATGGTGAAAAAGGAAATTCTCAGATAAACTAGAGAGAAGCTTTCTGAGAGTTGCTTTCTGATGTGTGACTTCATCACACAGTTCCACCCTTCCTTCTTGGAACAGTTTGCTAACTCTGTTATCTTGTGTTGCAAAGTGATATTTGGGAGCTCATGGGGCATGAAAAAGGAAATATCCTCAGATGAAAACTGGAAAGAAGCCTTCTCAGAAACTGCATTGCGATGTGTGAATGCAACACAGAGTTACACTTTCTCTTCAGTGTTCAGTGTGCTAACACAGTTTTCTGGAAATCTGCAATGGGACTTCTGAACGCAATGAAGCTTACGGTGACAAGGAAATATCCTCAGTGAAAACTAGAAAGAAGCGTTCTAGAAACTTCTTGGTGATGTATGAATTCATCTCACAGATTGCTACTTATGTTTCCTGCAACAGTCCATTATCACTTTTGTTGAGGAACTGAGAAGGACTTCTTTGCCGCATGAGGCCTACGCTGATAAAGGATATCTTCATTCAAAACGTGAAAGAAGCTTTCTGAGAAACTTCTTTGTGATCTGTGAATTCCTCTCACAGATTACAGCTTAGTTCTCAGGAAGCAGTTTGCTAACATTCTTTTCGTGGAATCTGCAAAGTGAGATTTGGGCCCATAGGGGCCCATGGTGAAAAAGGAAATATCCTCAGATAATAACTAGAGAGAAGCTTTCTGAGAGATTGCTTTCTGATGTGTGACTTCATCACACAGAGTTCCACCTTCCTTCTTGGAACAGTTTGCTAACTCTGTTATCTTGTGTTCTGCAAAGTGATATTTGGGAGCTCATTGAGGGCTATCTGAAAAAGGAAATATCCTCAGATGAAAACGGAAAGAAGCCTTCCGAGAAACTGCATTGCGATGTGTGAATGCAACTCACAGAAATTACACCTTCTCTTCAGTGTTCAAGGTGGTAACACAGTTTCTGGAAATCTGCAATGGGATACTTCTGAACGGAATGAAGCTTACGGTGACAAAGGAAATATCCTCAGATGAAAACTAGAAAGAAACTTTCTTAGAAACTTCATGGTGATGTTTGAATTCATTCATGGAGTTACAACTTATGTTTCCTGCAACAGTCCATTATCACTGTTACTGAAAACTGCGAAGGAATTCTTTTTATCGCAATGAGGCCTACTCTGATAAAGGAAATATCATCAGTTCACAACGTGGAAAGAAGCTTTCTGAGAAACTTCTTTGTGATCTGTGAATTCCTCTCACAGAGTTACAGCTTAGTTCTCAGGAAGCAGGTTGCAAACACTCTTTTCGTGGAATCTGCAAAGTGAGATTTGGCAGCCCATAGAGGCCCATGGTGAAAAAGGAACTATCCTCAGATAATAACTAGAGAGAAGCTTATTGAGAGATTGCTTTCTGATGTGTGTACTTCATCACACAGAGTTCCACCCTTCCCTTCTTGGAACAGTTTGCTAACTCCTGTTATCTTGTGTTCTGCAAAGGTGATATTTCGGGAGACTCATTGAGGGCTATGGTGAAAAAGGAAATATCCTCAGATGAAAACTTGGAAAGAAGCCTTTTGAGAAACTGCATTTCGATGTGTGAATGCAAATCACAATGTACACCTCTCTCTTCAGTGTTCAGTGTGCTAACACAGTTTTCTGGAAATCTTCAATGGATAATTCTGAACGCCAATGAAGCTTATTGTGACAAGGATTTATTCATATCCTCAAATGAAAACAAGAAGAAGCTTTCTTAGAAACATCTTCGTGATGTGTGAATTCATCCCACAGAGCTACACTAATGTTTCCTGCAACAGTCCATTATCACTGTTTTTGAGGTACCTGAGAAGGAATACTTTGGATCGCATTGAGGCCTACGCTGATAAAGGAAATATCATTAGTTCAAAACGTGAAAAGGCTTTCTGAGAAACTTCTTTGTGATCTTTGAATTCCTCTGACAGAGTTACAGCTTAGTTCTCACGAAGCAGTTTGCAAGTATTCTTTTCGTGGAATCTGCGAAGTGAGATTTGGGAGCCCATAGGGGCCCATGGTGAAAAAGGAAATATCGTCAGATAATTACTAGAGAGAAGCTTTCTGAGAGATTGCTTTCTGATGTGTGACTTAATCACACAGGGTTCCACCCGTCCCTTCTTGGAACAGTTTGCCAACTCTGTTATCTTGTGTTCTGCAAAGTGATATTTGGGAGCTCATTGAGGGCTATGGTGAAAAAGGAAATGTCCTAATATGAAAACTGGAAAGAAGCCTTCAAAGAAACTGCATTGCGATGTGTGAATGCAACTCACAGAGTTACACCTTTCTCTTCAGTGTTCAGTGTGCGAACACAGTTTTCAGGAAATCGGCAGTGGGATACTGCTGAAAGCAATGAAGCTTACGGTGAAAAAGGAAATATCGTCAGATGAAATCTAGAAAGAAGCTTTCCTAGAAACTTCTAGGTGATGTGTGAACTCATCGCACAGAGTTACACTTTTGTTTCCTGCAACAATCCATTATCACGGTTTTTGAGGAACCTGAGAAGGACTTCTTTGCATCGCATTGAGGCCTACGTTTATAAAGGAAATATCTTCAGTTCAAAAGTTAAAAGAAGCTTTCTGAGAAACTTCTTTGTGATGTGTGAATTCCTCTCACAGAGTTACAGCTTAGTTCTCAGGAAGAAGATTGCTAACACTCGTTTCGTGGAATGTGTAAAGTGAGATTTGGGAGCCCATAGTTGCCCATGTTGAAAATGGATATATCCTCATATAATAACTAGAGAGAAGCTTTCTGAGAGATTGCTTTCTGATGTGTGACTTCATCACACAGAGTTCCACCCTTCCCTTCTTGGAACAGTTTGCTAACTCTGTTATCTTGTGTTCTGCAAAGTGATGTTTGGGAGCTCATTGAGGGCTATGGTGAAAGAATAAATATCCTCAGATGAAAACTGGAGAGAAGCCTTCTGAGAAACTGCATTGCGATATGTGAATGCAACTCACAGAGTTACACCATTCTCTTAGTGTTTAGTTTGCTAACAGAGTTTTCGGGAAATCTGCAATGGATAATTCTGAACACAATGAAGCTTAGGGTGACAAAGGAAATATCCTCAGTTGAAAACTAGCAAGAAGTTTTCCTAGAAACTTCTTGGAGATGTGTGAATTCATCGCAGAGAGTTACACTTCTATTTCCTGCAAAAGTCCATTGTCACTGTTTTTGAGGAACCTGAGAATTACTTCTGTGGTTCACATTGAGGCCTACGTTGATAAAGGAAATATCAGCATTTCAAAACGTGAAAGATGCTTTCTGAGAAACTTCTTTGTGATCTGTGAATTCCTCTCACAGTGTTACAGCTTAGTTCTCAGGAAGCAGTTTGCTAAAACTCGTTTCGTGGAATCTGCAAAGTGAGATTTGGGAGCACATGGGGCCCATGGTGAAAAGGAAATATCTTAGATCATAACTAGAGAGAAGCTTTCTAAGAGATTGCTTTCTGATGTGTGACTTCATCACACAGAGTTCCACCCTTCCCTTCTGGGAACCGTTTGCTAACTCTCTTACCTTGTGTTCTGCAAAGTTATATTTGGGAGCTCTTTCAGGGCTATGGTGGAAAAGGAAATATCGTCAGATGAAAACGGGAAAGAAGCCTTCTGAAAAACTGCATTGCGATGTGTGAATGCAACTCACAGAGTTACACCTTTCTCTTCAGTGTTCAGTGTGCTAACACAGTTTTCTGAAAATCTGCAATGGGATACTTCTGAACGCAATGAAGCTTACGGTGAAAAAGGAAATATCCTCAGATGAAAACTAGAAAGAATCCTTCCTAGAAACCTCTTGGTGATGTGTGAATTCATCTCACAGAGTTACACTTATGTTTCATGCAACAGTCCATTATCACTGTTTTGGAGGAACCTGAGCAGGAATTCTTTTGATGGCATTTGAGGCCTACACTGATAAAGGAAATATCATCAGTTCAAAACGTGAAAGAAGCTTTCTGAGAAACTTCTTTGTGATCTGTGAATTCCTCTCACAGAGTTACAGCTTTGTTCTCAGGAAGCAGTTTGCTAACACTCTTTTCATTTAATATGCACAGTGAGATTTGGGAGCACAGAGAGGCCTATGGTAAAAAGGAACTATCCTCAGATAATCACTAGAGAGAGAAGCTTCCTGAGAGATTGCTTTCTGATGTGTGAATTCATCACACAGAGTTCCGCCCTTCCCTTCCTGGAAAAGTTTGCTAACTCTGTTATCTTGTGTTCTGCAATGTGATATTTGGGAGCTCATTGAGGGCTATGGTCAAAAAGGAAATATCCTCAGATGATAACTGGAAAGAAGCCTTCTGAGAAAACTGCATTGCGATGTGTGAATGCACTCACAGAGTTACACCTTTCTCTTCAGTGTTCAGTGTGCTATCACAGTGTTCTGGAAATCTGCAATGGGATACTTCTGAACTAAATGAAGTTTAGTGTGACAAAGGAAATATCCTCAGATGAAACCAGGCAGGAAGCTTTCCTAGAAACGTCTTGGTGATGTGTGAATTCATCTCACAGAGTTATACTTATGTTTCCAGCAACAGTCGATTACCACTTTTATGAGGTACCTGAGAAGGAATACTTTGGATCGCATTGAGGCCTACGCTGATAAATAAAATATCATCTGTTCAAAACGTGAAAGAAGCTTTCTGAGAAACTTCTTTGTGATGTTTGAATTCCACTCACAGAGTTACAGCTTAGTTCTCAGGAAGAAGTTTGGTAACACCGTTCTCATGGAATGTGCAAAGTGAGATTTGGGAGCCCATAGGGGCCCATGGTGAATAAGGAAATATCCTCTGATAATAACTAGAGAGAAGCTTTCTGAGAGATTGCTTACTGATGTGTCACTTTATCACACAGCGATCCACACTTCCCTTCCTGTAACAGTTTTCTAACTCTGTTATCTTGTGTTCTGCAAAGTGATATTTCTGAGCTCATTGAGGGCTATGGTGAAAAAGGAAATATCCTCCAATGAAAACTCGAAAGAAGCCTTCTGAGAAAGTGCATTTCGATGTGTGAATGCAACTCACCGAGTTACACGTTTCTCTTCAGTGATCAGTTTGCTAACTAAGTTTTCTGGAAATCTGCAATGGGATACCTTTTAGCGCAAGGAAGCTTATGGTGACAAAGGAAATATCCTCAGATGAAAACTAGAAAGAAGCTTCCCTAGAAACTACTTGGTAATGTGTGAATTCATCTCACAGAGTTACACTTATGTTTCCTGCAATAGTCCATTATCACTGGTTTTGAGAAACCTTAGAAGGACTTCTTTGGATCGCATTGAGGCCTACGCTGATAAAGGAAATATCATCAGTTTAAAACGTGAAAAAAGCTTTCTGAGAAACTCCTTTGTGATCTGTGAATTCCTCTCACAGAGTTACAGCTTAGCTCTCAGGAAGCAGTTTGCTAACACTCTTTTCGTGAAAATCTACAAAGTGAGATATAGGAGCCCATAGGTGCCCATGGTGAAAAAGGAAATTGACTCAGATAATAACTAGAGAGAAGCATTCTGAGAGATTGCTTTCTAATGTGTCAGTTCATCACACAGAGTTCCACCCTTCCCTTCTTGGAAGAGTTTGCTAACTCTGTTATCTTGTGTTCTGTAAAGTGATATTTGGGAGCTCATGGAGGGCTAGGGAGAAAAAGGAAATAACCTCAGATGAAAAGTGGAAAGAAGCCTTCTGAGAAACTGCATTGCGATGTGTGAATGCACCTCACAGAGTTACACCTTTGTCTTCAGTGCTCAGTGTGCCAACACAGTTTTCTGGAAATATGCATTGGGATACTTCTAAACGCAATGAAGCTTACGGTGACAAAGGAAATATCCTCAGATGAAAACTAGAAAGAAGCTTTCCTAGAAACTTCTTGGTGATGTGTGAATTCATCTCACAGACTTACATTTATGTTTCCTGGAGCAGTCCATTATCACTGTTATTGAGAACCTGAGAAGCACTTCTTTGGATCGCTTTGGGGCCTACGCTGATAAAGAAAATATCATCAGTGGAAAACGTGAAAGAAGCTTTCTGAGAAACTTGTTTGTGATCTGTGAATTCTTCTCACAGAGTTACAGCTTAGTTCTCAGGAAGCAGTTTGCTAACACTCTTTTCGTGGAATCTGCAAAGTGAGATTTGGGAGCCCATAGGGGCCCATGGTAAAAAAGGAAATATCCTCAGATATTAACTATAGAGATGCTTTCTGAGAGATAGCTTTCTGATGTGTGACTTCATCACACAGAGTTCCACCCTTCCCTACTTGGAACAGTTTGCTAACTCTGTTATCTTGTGTTCTGCAAAGTGATATTTCGGAGCTCATTGAGGGCTATGGTGAAAAAGGAAATATCCTCAAATGGAAACTCGAGGAAGCCTTCTGAGAAACTGCAATTGCGATGTGTGAATGCAATTCACACAGTTACACCTTTCTCTTCAGTGTTCAGTGTGCTCACAGAGAATTCTGTAAATCTGCAATGGGATACTTCTGAATGCAATGAAACTTACGGTGACAAAGGAAATATCCTCAGTTGAAAACTAGAAAGAAGCTTTCCTAGAAACTTCTTGGTGATGTGTGAATTCATCTCACAGATTTACACTTATGTTTCCTGCAACAATCCATTATCACTGTTTGTGAGGAACCTGAGAAGGAATACTTTGGATCGCATTGAGGTCTACTCTGATAAATAAAATATCATCAGTTCAAAATGTGAAAGAAGCTTTCTGAAGAACTTCTTTGTCATCTGTGAATTCCACTCACAGAGTTACAGATTAGTTCTCTGGAAGCAGTTTGCTAACACTCTTTTCGTGGAATCTGCAATGTGAGATTTGGGAGCACATAGGGGCCCATGGTGAAAAAGGAAATATCCTCAGATAATAAGTAGAGAGAAGCTTTCTGAGAGATTGCTTTCTGATGTGTGACTTCATCACACAGAGTTCCACCCTTCCCTTCTTGGAACAGTTTGCTAACTCTGTTATCTTGTGTTCTGCAAAGAGATATTTGGGAGCTCTTTGAGGTCTACGATGGAAAAGGAAATATAATCATTTGAAAACGAGAAAGAAGCCTTCTGAGAAACTGCATTCCAATGTGTGAATGCAACTCACAGAGTTACACTTTTCCCTTCAGTGTTCAGTGTGCTAACACAGTTTTGTGGAAATCTGCAATGGGATACTTCTGACCGCCATGAAGCTTATGGTGACAAAGGAAATATCCTCAGATGAAAACTAGAAAAAAGCTTTCCCAGAAAATTGGTGGTGATGGGTAGATTCGTCTCAGAGAGTTACACTTATGTTTCGTCTAACAAACAGTCCATTATCACTGTTTTTGAGGAACCTGAGAAGGACTTATTTGGATCGCATTGATGCCTGCATTACTCAAGGAAATATCATCAGTTCAAAACGTGAAAGAAGCTTTCTGAGAAACTTCTTTGTGATGTGTGAATTCCTCTCACACAGTTACAGCTTAGTTCTCAGGAAGCAGTTTGCTAACATTCCGTTCGTGGAACCTGCAAAGTGAGATTGGGCAGCCCATATGGGCCCATGGTGAAAAAGTAAATATCCTCAGAAAATAACTAGAGAGAAACTTTCTGAGAGATTGCTTTCTGATGTGTGACTTCATCACACAGAGTTCCACTCTTCCCTTCTTGGAACAGTTTGCTAACTCTGTTATCTGGTGTTCTGCAAAGTGATATTTGGGAGCTCCTGGAGGGCTATAGTGGAAAAGGAAATATCCTCAGATGAAAAATGGAAAGAAGCCTTCTGAGAAACTGCATTGGGATGTGTGAATGCAACTCACAGAGTTAGACGTTTCTCTATAGTGTTCAGTGTGCTAACACAGTTTTCTGGAAGTCTGCAATGGGGTACATCTGAACGCAATGAAGCTTATGGTGACAAAGGAAATATCCTCAGATGAAAACTTGAAAGAAGCTTTCTTAGGGAATTCTTGCTGATGTGTGAATTCATCTCACAATGTTACACTTATGTTTCGTGCAACAGTCCATTATCACTGTTTTTGAGGAACCTGAGAAGGAATTCTTTGGATCGCATAGAGGCCTACGCTGATAAAGGAAATATCATCAGTTCGAAACGTGAAAGAAGCTTTCTGAGAAACTTCTTTGTGATCTGTGAATTCCTGTCACAGAGTTACACCTTAGTTCTCAGGAAGCAGTTTGCTAACACTCTTTTCGTGGAATCTGCAAAGTGAGATTTGGGAGCCCATAGTTGCCCATGGTGAAAATGGATATATCCTCAGATAATAGCTAGAGAAGCTCTCTGAGAGATTGCTTTCTGATGCAGGACTTCATCATACAGAGTTCCACCCTTCCCTTCTTGTAACAGTTTGCTCAATCTGTTGTGTTGGGTTCTGCAAAGTGATATTTGGGAGCTCATGGAGGTATATGGTGAAAAAGGAAATATCCTCAGTTGAAAACTGGAAAGAAGCCTTCTGAGAAACTGCATTGCGATGTGTGAATGCAACTCACAGAGTTACACCTTTCTCTTCAGTGTTCAGTGTGCTAATACAGTTTTCTCGAAATCGGCAATGGGATATTTCTGAATGCAATGTAGCTAACGGTGACAAAGGAAATATCCTCAGATGAACACTAGAGAGAAGCTTTCCTAGAGACTTGTTTGTGATGTGTGAATTCATCTCACAGAGTTACACTTATGTTTCCTGCAACAGTCCATTATCACTGTTTATGAGGAACCTGAGAAGGACTTCTTTGGATCGCATTGAGGCCTACACTGATAAACGAAATATCATCAGTTCAAAACGTGAAAGAAGCTTTCTGAGAAACTTCTTTGTGATCAGTGAGTTCCTCTCACAGAGTTACAGCTTAGTTCCCCGGAAGCAGTTTGCTAACCTTCTTTTCGTGGAATCTGCAACGTGAGAGTAGGGAGTCCATAGAGGCCCATGGTGAAAAAGGAAGTATCCTCAGATATTAACTAGAGAGAAGTTTTCTGAGAGATTGCTTTCGGATGTGTGACTTCATCTCACAGAGTTCCACCCTTCCCTTCTTGGCACAGTTTGCTAACTCTGTTATCTTGTGTTCTGCAAAGTGCTATTTGGGAGCTCATTGAGGTTTGTGGCGAAAAAGGAAACTACCTCAGATCAAAATTGGAAAGAAGCCTTCTGAGAAACTGCATTGCGATGTGTGAATGCAACTCACAGAATTACACCTTTCTTTTCAGTGTTCATTGTGATAACACAGTTTTCTGAAAATCTGCAATGGGATACTTCTGAACACAATGAAGCTTACGGTGACAAACGAAATATCCTCGGATGAAAACCACAAAGAAGCTTTCCTAGAAACTTCTTGGTGATGTGTGAATTCATCTCACAGAGTTACACTTATGTTTCCATCAACAGTCCATTATCACTGTTTTTGAGGAACCTGAGAAGGACTTCTTTGGATCGCATTGAGGCCTACGCTGATAATGGAAATATCATCAGTTCAAAACGTGAAAGAAACTTTCTGAGAAACTTCTTTGTGATCTGTGAATTCCTCTCACAGAGTTACAGCTTAGTTCTCAGGAAGCAGTTTGCAAACACTCTTTTCGTGGAATCTGCAAACTGAGATTTGGGAGCCCATAGGGCCCATGGTGACAAAGGAAATATCCTCAGATAATAACTAGAGAGAAGGTTTCTGAGAGATTGCTTTCTGATGTGTGACTTCATCACACAGAGTTCCACCATTCTCTTCTTGGAACAGTTTGCTAACTCTGTTATCTGGTGTTCTGCAAAGTGATATTTGGGAGCTCATTGAGGGCTATGATGAAAAACGAAATATCCTCAGATGAAAACGGGAAAGAAGCCTTCCGAGAAACTGCATTTCGATGTGTGAATGCAACTCACAGAGTTACACCTTTCCCTTCAGTGTTCATTGTGATAACACAGTTTTCTGGAAATGTGCAATGAGATACTTTTGAACGCAATGAAGATTACCGTGACAAAGGACATATCTTCAGTTGAAAATTAGAAAGAAGTTTTCATAGAACCTTTTTGGTTATGTTTAAATTCATCTCACAGATTTACACTTACATTTCCTGCAACAGTACATTATCACTGTTTTTGAGGAACCTGAGAAGGACTTCTTTCGATCGCATTGAGACCTACGCTGATAAAGGAAATATCATCAGTTCAACGTGAAAAAGCTTTCTGGGAAACTTCTTTATGATGTGTCAATTCCTCTCACAGAGTTACAGCTTAGTTCTCGGGCAGCAGTTTGCTAACATTCTTTTCGTGAAAACCGCAAAGTGAGATTTGGGAGCCCATAGGGGCCCATGGTGAAAAAGGAAATATCCTCAGATAATAACTAGTGAGAACCTTTCTGAGAGATTGCTTTCTAGGGTGTGACCTCATCACACAGACTTCCACCCTTCCCTTCTTCGAACAGTTTGCTAACTCTGTTATCTTGTGTTCTGCAAAGTGATATTAGGGAGCTCATTGAGGGCTATGGTGAAAAAGGAAATATCCTCAGATGAAAACTGGAAAGAAGCCTTCTGAGAAAGTGCATTGCGATGTGTGAATGCAAGTCACACAGTTACACCTCTCTCTTCAGTGTTCAGTGTGTCAACACAGTTTTCTGGAAATCTGCAATTAGATACTTCTGAACGCCATGAAGCTTACGGTGACAAAGGAAATATCCTCAGTTGAAAACTAGAAGGAAGCTTTCCTAGAAACTACTTGGTGATGTGTGAATTCATCTCAGAGAGTTACACTTATGTTTCCTGCAACAGTCCAATATCACTGTTTTTGAAGAACTTGAGAAGGACTTCTTTGGATCACATTGATGCCTACGCTGTTAAAGGAAATATCATCAGTTCAAAACGTGAAAGAAGCTTTCTGAGAAACTTCTTTGTGATCTGTGAATTCCTCTCTCAGAGTTACAGCTTAGTTCTCAGGAAGCAGTTTGTTAACATTCTTTTCTTAGAACCTGCAAAGTGAGATTTGGCAGCTCATAGAAGCCCTTGGTGAAAAACGTAATATCCTCACATAATAACTAGAGAGAAGCCTTCTGAGAGATTGCTTTCTGATGTGTGACTACATCACACAGAGTTCCACCCTTCCCTTCTTGGAACAGTTTGCTAAATCTGTTATCTTCTGTTCTGCAAAGTGATAAATGGGAGCTCATTGAGGGCTATGGTGAAAAGGGAAATATTCTCAGATGAAAACTGGAAAGAAGTCCTCTGAGAAACTGCATTTCGATTTGTGAATGCAACTCACAGAGTTACACCTTTCTCTTCAGTTTTCAGATTGCTAACACAGTTTTCTGGAAATCTGCAATGGGATATTTCTGAATGCAAGGAAGCTTACGGTGACAAAGGAAATATTCTCAAATGAAAACTAGAAAGAAGCTTCCTCAAAATACTGCTTGGTGATGTTTGAATTCATCTCACAGAGTGACACTTATGTTTCCTGCAACAGTCCATTATGATTGTTTTTGCAGAACCTTAGAAGGACTTTTTGGATCGCATTGAGGCCTATGCTAATAAAGGAAATATCATCAGTTCAAAACGTGAAAGAAGCTTTCTGAGAAACTTCTTTGTGATCTGTGAATTCCTCTCACAGAGTTACAGCTTAGTTCTCAGGAAGCAGTTTGCAAACATTCTTATCGTGGAATCTGCAAAGTGAGATTTGGGAGCCCGTAGGGGCCCATGGTCAAAAAGGAAATATCCTCACATAATAACTAGAGAGAATCTTTCTGAGAAATTCCTTTCTGATGTGTGACTTCATCACACAGAGTTCCACCGTTCCCTTTTTGGATCAGTGTGCTAACTTTGTTATCTTGAGTTCTGCAAAGTGATATTTGGAACTCTTTGAGGTCTATGGTGAAAAAGGAAATATCCTCAGATGAAAACGGGAAAGAAGACCTCTTAGAAACTGCGTTGCGATGTGTGAATGCAACTCACAGATTTAACCCTTTCTCTAAGTGTTCAGTGTGCTAACACAGTTTTCTGGGAATCTGCAATGGGATACTTCTGAATGCCATGAAGCTTACGGTGACAGGGGAAATATCCTCACTTGAAAACTAGAAAGAAGCTTTTATAGAATCTTCTTGTTGATGTGTGAATTCATCTCACAAAGTGACACTTATGTTTCCTGCAACAGTCCATTATCACTGTTTTTGAGGAACCTGAGAAGGACTTGTTTGGATCGCATTGAGGCCTACGCTGATAAAGGAAATATCATCAGTTCAAAACATGAAAGAAGCTTTCTGAGAAACTTCTTTGTGATCTGTGAATTCCTCTCACAGAGTTACAGCTTAGTTCTCAGGAAGCAGTTTGCTAACACTCTTTTCGTGGAATCTGCAAAGTGAGATTTGGGAGCCAATAGGGGCCTATGGTGAAAAAGGAAAAATCCTCAGATAATAACTAGAGAGAAGATTTCTGAGAGATTGCTTTCTGATGTGTGACTTCATCACACAGAGTTCCACCCTTTACTTCTTGGAACAGTTTGCTAACTCTGTTATCTTGAGTTCCGCAAAGTGATATTTGGGAGCTCATTGAGGGCTATGGTGAAAAAGGAATCCTCAGATGAAAACTGGAAAGAAGCCTTCTGAGAAACTGCATTGCGATGTGTGAATGCCACTCACAGAATTACACCTTTCTCTTCAGTGTTCAGTGTGCTAACACAGTTTTCTGGAAATCTGCAATGGGATACCTCTGAACGCATTGAAGCTTATGGTTACAAAGTAAATATCCGCAGATGAAAACTAAAAGAATCTTTCTTAGAAACTTCATGGTGATGTGTGAATTCATCTCACAGAGTAACACTTCTGTTTCCTGCAACAATCCATTACCACTGTTTTTGAGGTTCCTGAGAAGGAATACTTTGGATCGCATTGAGGCCTACGCTGATAAGTAAAATATCATCAGTTGAAAACGTGAGTCCCAGCACGGTGGCTCAAGCCTGTAATCCCAGCACTTTGGGAGGCCGAGTCGGGCGAATCACGAAGTCAGGAGATCGAGACCATCCTGGCTAACCCGGTGAAACCCCGTCTCTACTGAAAGAAATACAAAAAACTAGCCGGGCGAAGTGGCGGGCGCCTGTAGTCCCAGCTACTGGGGAGGCTGAGGCAGGAGAATGGCATAAACCCGGGAGGCGGAGCTTGCAGTGAGCTGAGATCTGGCCACTGCACTCCAGCCTGGGCGACAGAGCGAGACTCTGTCTCAAAAGAAAATAAAAAATAAAAATAAATAAAAGAAAACGTGAAAGAAACTTTCTGAAAAACTTCTTTGTGATCTGTGAATTCCTCTCACAGTGTTACATCTTAGTTCTCAGGAAGCAGTTTGCTAACACTCTTTTCTTGGAATCTCCAAATTGAGATTAGGGTGCCCATAGTGGCCCATGGTGAAAAAGGAAGTATCCTCAAATAATAACTGCAGAGAAGCTGTCTGAGAGATTGCTTTCTGATGTGTGACTTCATCACACAGAGTTCCACCCTTCCCTTCTTGGAACAGTTTGCTAACTCTGTTATCTTGTGTTCTGCAAAGTGATACGTGGGAGCTCATTGAGGGCTATGGTGAAAAAGGAAATATCCTCAGATGAAACCTGGAAAGAAGCCTTCTGAGAAACTGCATTGCCATGTGTGAATGCAACTCATAGAGTTACACCTTTCTCTTCAGTGTTCAGTGTGCTAACACAGTTTTCTGGAAATCTGCAATGGGATACTTCTCAACACAATGAAGCTTACGGTGACAAAGGAAATATCCTCAGTTGAAAACTAGAAAGAATCTTTCCTAGAAACTTCTTAGTGATGTGTGAATTCATAGCCCAGAGTTACACTTCTGTTTCCTGCAACAGTAAATTATCACTGTTTTTGAGGAACCTGAGAAGGACTTCTTTGGATCGCATTGAGGCCTACATTGTTAAAGGAAATATCATCAGTTGGCCTACGTTGATAAAGGAAATATCATCAGTTGAAAACCTGAAAGAAGCTTTATGACAAACTTCTTTGTGATTGGTGAATTCCTCTCACAGAGTTACAGCTTAGTTCTCCGGAATCAGTTTGCTAACACTCTTTTCGTTTAATCTGTAAACTGAGATTTGGGAGCCCATAGGGGCCCAGGGTGAAAAACGAAAAATCCTCAGATAATAACTAGAGAGAAGCTTTCTGAGAGATTGCTTTCTGATGTGTGACGTCATCACACAGAGTTCCACCCTTCCCTTCTTGGTACAGATTGCTGACTCTGTTATCTTGTGTTCTGCAAAGTGATATTAGGGAGCTCATTGAGAGCTATGGTGAAAAAGGAATTATCCTCAGATGAAAACTGGAAAGAAGCCTTCTGAGAAACTGCATTGTGATGTGTGAATGCAACTCACAGAGTTACCCCTTTCTCTTCAGTGTTCAGTCTCCTAACACAGTTTTCTGGAAATCTGATATGGGATACTTCTGAACGCAATGAAGCTTACGGTGACAATGGAAATATCCTCCGATGAAAACCAGGAAGAAGCTTTCCTAGAAAATTCTTGGAGATGTTTGAATTCATCTCACAGAGTTACACTTATGTATCCTGCAACAATCCATTCTCACTGTTTTCGAGGTAGCTGATAAGGAATACTTTGGATCGCATTGAGGCCTACGATGATAAATAAAATATCATCAGTTCAAAACGTGAAAGAAGCTTTCTGAGAAACTTCTTTGGGATCTGCGAATACCTCTCACAGAGTTACAGCTTAGTTCTCAGGAAGCAGTTTGCTAAAACTCTTTTCGTGGAATCTGCAAAGTGAGATTTGGGGGCCCATAGGGACCCATGTTGAAAAAGGAAATATCCTCAGATAATAACTAGAGAGAAGCTTTCTGAGAGATTGCTTTCTGATGTGTGACTTCATCACACAGAGTTCCACCCTTCCCCTCTTGGAACAGTTTGCTAAGTCTGTTATCTTGTGTTCTGCAAAGTGATATATGGGAACTCATTGAAGGCTATTTGAAAAAGGAATTAACCTTAGATGAAAACTGGAAAGAAGCCATCTGAGAAACTGTATTTTGATGTGTGATTGCGACTCACAGAGTTACATGTTTCTCTTCAGTGTTCACTTTGCTAACACAGTTTTCAGGAAATCTTCAATGGGATACTTCTAAACACAATGAAGCTTAGGGTGACAAAGGAAATATCCTCAGTCGAAAACTAGAAAGAATCTTTCCTAGAAACTTCTTGGTGGTGTGTGAATTTATCTGACAGAGTTACACATTTGTTTCCTACAATAGTCCATTATCACTGTTTTTGAGGAACCTGAGAAGGACTTCTTTGGATCGCATTGAGGCCTATGCTGATAAAGGAAATATCATCAGTTCAAAACGTGAAAGAAGGTTTCGGAGAAAATTCTTTGTGATCTGTGAATTCCTCTCACAGAGTTACAGCTTAGTTCTCAGGAAGCAGTTTGTTAACACTCTTTTCGTGGAATCTGCAAAGTGAGATTTGGGAGCCCGTTGGGTCCCATGGTGAATAAGGAAATATCCAGAGATAATAACTAGAGAAAAGGTTTAAGAGAGATTGCTTTCTGATGTGTGACGTCATCACACAGAGTTCCACCGTTCCCTTCTTGGAACAGTTTGCTAACTCTGTTATCTTGTGTTCCGCAAGGTGATATTTGGGAGTTCATTGAGGGCTATGGTGAAAAAGGAAATATCCTCAGATGAAAACTGGAAAGAAGCCTTCTGAGAAACTGCATTGCAATGTGTGAATGCAACTCACAGAGTTACACCTTTCTCTTCAGTGTTCAGTGTGCTAACCCAGTTTTCTGGAAATCTGCAATGGGATACTTCTGAACGCCTTGAAGCTTTCGGTGACAAAGGAAACATTCTCAGATGAAAACTAGAAAGAAGCTTTCTTAGAAACTTCTTGGTGATGTGTGAATTCATCTCAAACAGTTACACCTATGTTTCCAGCAACAGTCCATTATCACTGTTTTTGAGGTACCTGAGAAGGACTTCTTTGCATCGCATTGAGGCCTACGCTGATAATGGAAATATCATCAATTCAAAACGTGAAAGAAGCTTTCTGAGATACTCCTTTGTTATCTGTGAATTCCACTCACCGAGTTACAGCTTAGTTCTCCGGAAACAATTTGCTAACACTCTTTTCGTGGAATCTCCTACGTGAGATTTGGGAGCCCATAGGGGCCTATGGTGAAAAAGGTAATATCCTCAGATAATAACTAGAGAGAAGCTTTCTGAGGGATTGCTTTCTGATGTGTGACTTCATCACACAGAGTTCCACCCTTCTCTTCTTGGAACAGTTTGCGAACTCTGTTATCTTGTGTTCTGCAAAGTGATATTTGGGAGCTCATTGAGGGGTGAAAAAGGAAATATTTTCAGATGAAAACTGGCAAGAAGCCTTCTGAGAAACTGCAATTCGATGTGTCAATGCAACTTACAGAGTTACACCTTTCTCTTCAGTGTTCAGTTTACTAACACAGTTTTCCGGAAATCTGCAATGGGATACTTCTGAACGCAATGAAGCTTATGGTGACAAAGGAAATATCCTCAGATGACAACTAGAAAGAAGCTTTCTTAGAAACTTCTTGGTGATGTGTAAATTCATGTCACAGAGTTACACTTACGTTTCCTGCAACAGTCCATTATCACTGTTTTTGAGGAACCTGAGAAGGACTTCTTTGGATCGCTTTGAGCCCTATGCTGATAAAGGAAAAATCATCAGTTCAAAACGTGAAGGAAGCTTTGTGATAAACTTCTTTCTGATCTGTGAGTTCATCTCACAGACTTATAACGTAGACTTCAGGAAGCAGTTTGCTAACACTCTGTTCGTGGAATCTGTAAAGTGATATTTGGGAGCCCATAGGGGCCCATGGTGAAAAAGGAAATATCCTCACCTGATAACTAGAGAGAAGCTTTCTGAGAGATTCCTTTCGGATGTGTGGCTTCATCAAACAGAGTTCCACCCTTCCCTTCTTGGAACAGTTTGCTAACACTTTTGTGGTGGATTCTGCAAAGGTATACTTGGGAGCTCATTGAGCGCTATGGTGAAAAAGGAAATATCCTCACATAATAACTAAAGAGAAGCTTTCTGAGAAACTGCACTGCCATGTGTGAATGCAGCTCACAGAGTTACACGTTTCTCTTCAGTAATCAGTTTGTTAACACAGTTTTCTGGATATCTGCAATTAGATACTTCATAGTGCAATGAACCTTACGGTGACAAAGGAAATATCCACAGATGAAAACTAGAAATAAGTTTTCTTAGAAACTTCTTGGTGATGTGTGAATTCATCTCACCGAGTTACACTTATGTTTCGTGGAGCAGTCCATTAACACAGTCTTTGAGGAATCTGAGAACGGCTTCTATGGATCGCATTGAGCCCTACGCTATTAAAGGAAATTTCATCCGTTCAAAACGTGAAAGAAGCTTTCTGAGAAACTTCTTACTGATCTGTGAGTTCATCTCAAAGACCTATAACTTAGACTTCCGAAATCAGTTTGCTAACACTCTTTTCGTGGAATCTGTAAAGTGATATTTGGGAGTCCATAGGGGCCCATGGTGAAAAAGGAAATATCCTCACCTAATAACTAGAGAGAAGCTTTCTGAGAGATTCCTTTCTCATGTGTGGCTTCATCACACAGAGTTCCACCCTTCCCTTCTTGGAACAGTTTGCTAACACTGTTGTCGTGGATTCTGTAAAGGTATATTTGGGAGCTCGTTGAGGGCTATGGTGAAAAAGGAAATATCCTCACATAATAACTAAAGAGAAGCTTTCTGAGAAACTGCATTGCCATGTGTGAATGCAACTCACAGAGGTACACGTTTCTCTTCAGTGATCAGTTTGTTAACACAGTTTTCTGGAAATCTGCAATTAGATACTTCATAGAGCAATGAACCTTACGGTGACAGAGGAAATATCCACAGATGAAAACTAGAAAGAAGCTTTCGTAGAAACTTCTTGGTGATGTGTGAATTCATCTCACAGAGTTACACTTATGTTTCGTGGAGCAGTCCATTAACACTGTCTTTGAGGAATCTGAGAACGGCTTCTTTGGATCGCATTGAGGTCTATGCTGATAAAGGAAATTTCATCCGTTCAAAACGTGAAGGATGCTTTGTGATAAACTTCTTTCTGATCTGTGAGTTCATCTCACAGACTTACAACTTAGATTTCAGGAAGCACTTTGCTAACACTCTTTTCGTGGAACATGTAAAGTGATATTTGGGAGCCCATAGGGGCCCATGGTGAAAAAGGAAATATCCTCAGAAAATAACAAGAGAGAAGATTTCTGAGAGATT
This sequence comes from Rhinopithecus roxellana, assembly GCF_007565055.1. Classification (NCBI taxonomy): domain Eukaryota; kingdom Metazoa; phylum Chordata; class Mammalia; order Primates; family Cercopithecidae; genus Rhinopithecus; species Rhinopithecus roxellana. The sequence continues at coordinate 92,252,631 of NC_044559.1, read as the reverse complement.
CCTTTCTGATCTGTGGCTTCATCACACAGAGTTCCAGCCTTCCCTTCTTAGAACCGTTTGCTACCACTGTTGTCATGGATTCTGCAAAGGTATATTTGGGAGCTCAGTGAGGGGTATGGTGAGAAAGGAAATATCCTCACATAATAAATAGAGAGAAGCTTTCTGAGAGATTCCTTTCTGATGTGCGGCTTCATCACACAGAGTTCCCCCCTTCCTTTCTTGGAACAGTTTGCTAACACTGTTGTCGTGGATTCTGTAAAGGTATATTTGGGAGCTCATTGAGGGCTATGGTGAAAAAGGAAATATCCTCACATAATAACTAAAGAGAAGCTTTCTGAGAAACTGCATTGCCATGTGTGAATGCAACTCACAGAGGTACACGTTTCTCTTCAGTGATCAGTTTGTTAACACAGTTTTCTGGAAATCTGCAATTAGATACTTCATAGCGCAATGAACCTTACGGTGACAAAGGAAATATCCACAGATGAAAACTAGAAAAAAGCTTTCATAGAAACTTCTTGGTGATGTGTGAATTCATCTCACAGAGTTACACTTATGTTTCGTGGAGCACTCCATTAACACTGTCTTTGAGGAATCTGAGAACGGCTTCTTTGGATCGCATTGAGGCCTACACTGATAAAGGAAATTTCATCCGTTCAAAACGTGAAAGAAGCTTTCTGAGAAACGTCTTTATGTTCTGTGTGTTCATCTCACAGACTTATAACTTAGACTTCAGGAAGCAGTTTGCTAACACTCTTTTCCTGGAATCTGTAAAGTGATATTTGGGAGCCCATAGGGGCCCATGGTGAAAAATGAAATATCCTCACCTAATAACTAGAGAGAAGCTTTCTGAGAGATTCTTTCTGATGTGTGGCTTTATCACACAGAGTTCCACCCTTCCCTTCTTGGAACAGTTTGCCACACTGCTATCGTGGATTCTGCAAAATTATATTTGGGAGCTCATTGAGGGCTATGGTGAAAAAGGAAATATCCTCATATAATAACTAAAGAGAAGCTTTCCGAGAGACTGCATTGCCATGTGTGAATGCAACTCACAGAGTTACACGTTTCTCCTTAGTGATCAGTTTGTTAACACAGTTTTCTGGAAATCCGCAATTAGATACTTCATAGCGCAATGAACCTTACGGTGACAAAGGAAGTATCCACAGATGAAAACTAGAAAGAAGCTTTCTTAGAAACATCTTGGTGATGTGTGAATTCATCTCACAGAGTTACACTTATGTTTTGTGGAGCAGTCCATTTACACTGTCTTTGAGGATTCTGAGAACGGCTTCTTTGGATCGCATTGAGGCCTACGCTGATAAAGGAAATTTCATCCGTTCAAAACGTGAAGGAAGCCCTGTGATAAACTTCTTTCGGATGTGTGAGTTCATCTCACAGACTTATAACTTAGACTTCAGGAAGCAGTTTGCTAACACTCTTTTCGTGGAAACTGTAAAGTGATATTTGGGAGCCCATAGGGGCCCATGGTGAAAAAGTAAATATCCTCACATAATATCTAGAGAGAAGCTTTCTGAGAGATTCCTTTCTCATGTGTGGCTTCCTCACACAGAGTTCCACCCTTCCCTTCTTAGAACCGTTTGCTACCACTGTTGTCATGGATTCTGCAAAGGTATATTTGAGAGCTCTTTGAGGGCTATGGTGAAAAAGAAAATATCCTCACATAATAACTAAAGAGAAGCTTTCTGAGAAACTGCATTGCCATTTGTGAATGCAACTCACAGAGTTACACGTTTCTCTTCAGTGATCAGTTTGTTAACACAGTTTTCTGGAAATCTGCAATTAGATACTTCATAGTGCAACGAACCTTACGGTGACAAAGGAAATATCCACAGATGAAAACAAGAAAGAAGCTTTCGTAGAAACTTCTTGGTGATGTGTGAATTCATCTCACAGAGTTACACTTATGTTTCGTTTAGCAGTCCATTTACACTCTCTTTGAGGAATCTGAGAACGGCTTCTTTGGATCGCATGGAGCCCTATACTGATAAAGGAAATTTCATCCGTTCAAAACGTGAAAGAAGCTTTCTGAGAAACGTCTTTCTGATCTTTGAGTTCATCTCACAGACCTATCACTTAGACTTCAGGAAGCAGTTTGCTAACACTCTTTTCATGGAATCTGTAAAGTGATATTTGGGAGCCCATAGGGGCCCATTCTGAAAAAGGAAATATCCTCACATAATAACTAGAGAGAACCCTTCTGAGACATTCCTTTCTGATGTGTGGCTTCATCACACAGAGTTCCCCCCTCCCCTTCTTGGAACAGTTTGCTAACACTGTTGACGTGGATTCTGTAAAGGTATATTTGGGATCTCATTGAGGGCTATGGTGAAAAAGGAAATATCCTCACATAATAACTAAAGAGAAGCTTTCTGAGAAACTGCATTGCCAAGTGTGAATGCAACTCACAAAGTTACACGTTTCTCTTCAGTGATCAGTTTGTTAACACAGTTTTCTGGAAATCTGCAATTAGATACTTCATAGCACAATGAACCTTACGGTGAGAGAGGAAATATCCACAGATGAAAACTAGAAAGAAGCTTTCTTAGAAACTTCTTGGTAATGTGTGAATTCATCTCACAGAGCTACACTTATGTTTTGTCGAGCAGTCCATTAACACTGTCTTTGAGGAATCTGTGAACGGCTTCTTTGGATCGCATTGAGGCCTATGCTGATAAAGGAAATTTCATCCGTTCAAAACGTGAAGGAAGCTTTCTGAGAAACGTCTTTCTGATCTGTGAGTCCGTCTCACAGACTTATAACTTAGACTTCCAAAATCAGTTTGCTAACACTCTTTTCGTGGAATCTGTAAAGTGATATTTTGGAGCCCATAGGGGCCCATGGTTAAGAAGAAAATATCCTCAGGTAATAACTAGAGAGAAGCTTTCTGAGAGATTCCTTTCTGATGTGTGGCTTCATCACACAGAGTTCCCCCCTTCCCTTCTTGGAACAGTTTGCTAACACTGTTGTCGTGGATTCTGTAAAGGTATATTTGGGAGATCATTGAGGGCTATGGTGAAAAAGGAAATATCCTCACATAATAACTAAAGAGAAGCTTTCTGAGAAACTGCATTGCCATGTGTGAATGCAACTCACAGAGTTACACGTTTCTCTTCAGTGATCAGTTTTGTTAACACAGTTTTCTGGAAATCTACAATTAGATACTTCATAGAGCAATGAACCTTACGGTGACAGAGGAAATATCCACAGACGAAAACTAGAAAGAAGCTTTCGTAGAAACTTCTTGGTGATGTGTGAATTCATCTCACAGAGTTACACTTATGTTTCTTGGAGCAGTCCATTAACACTGTCTTTGAGGAATCTGAGAACGGCTTCTTTGGATCGCATTGAGGCCTACGCTGATAAAGGAAATTTCATCCGTTCAATACGTGAAAGAAGCTTTCTGAGAAACGTCTTTCTGTTCTGTGTGTTCATCTCACAGACTTATAACTTAGACTTCAGGAAGCAGTTTGCTAACACTCTTTTCGTGGAATCTGTAAAGTGATATTTGGGAGCCCATAGGGGCCCATGGTGAAAAATGAAATATCCTCACCTAATAACTAGAGAGAAGCTTTCTGAGAGATTCTTTCTGATGTGTGGCTTCATCACACAGAGTTCCACCCTTCCCTTCTTGGAACAGTTTGCTAACACTGCTGTCGTGGATACTGCAAAGTTATATTTGGGAGCCCATAGGGGCCCATGGTGAAAAAGGAAATATCCTCACATAATAACTAGAGAGAAGCTTTCTGAGAGATTCCTTTCTGATGTGTGGCTTCATCCCACAGAGTTCCACCCTTCCCTTCTTGGAACAGTTTGCTAACACTTTTGTGGTGGATTCTGCAAAGGTATATTTGGGAGCTCATTGAGGGGTATCGTGAAAAAGGAAATATCCTCACATAATAACTAAGGAGAAGCTTTCTGAGAAACTGCATTGCCATGTGTGAATGCAACTCACAGAGATACACGTTTCTCCTCAGTGATCAGTTTGTTAACACAGTTTTCTGGAAATCTGCAATTAGATACTTCATAGCGCAATGAACCTTACGGTGACAAAGGAAATATCCACAGATGAAAACTAGACTTAAGATTTCATAGAAGCTCCTTGGTGATGTGTGAATTCATCTCACAGAGTTACACTTATGTTTTGTGGAGCAGTCCATTAACACTGTCTTTGAGGGGTGTGATAACGGCTTCGTTGGATCGCATTGAGGCCTATGCTGATAAAGGAAATTTCATCCATTCAAAACGTGAAGGAAGCTTTGTGATAAACTTCTTTCTGATCTGTGACTTCATCTCACAGACTTATAACTTAGACTTCAGGAAGCAGTTTGCTAACAGTCTTTTCGTGGAATCTGTAAAGTGATATTTGGGAGCCCATAGTGGCCCATGGAGAAAAAGGAAATATCCTCACATAATAACTAGAGAGAATACTTCTGAGAGACTCCTTTCTGATCTGTGGCTTCATCACACAGAGTTCCACCCTTCTCTTCTTAGAACCGTTTGCTACCACTGTTGTCATGGATTCTGCAAAGGTATATTTGGGAGCTCATTGAGGGCTATGGTGAAAAAGGAAATATCCTCACCTAATAACTAGAGAGAAGCTTTCTGAGAGATTCCTTTCTCATGTGTGGCTTCATCACACAGAGTTCCCCCCTTCCCTTCTTGGAACAGTTTGCTAACACTGTTGTCGTGGATTCTGTAAAGGTATATTTGGCAGCTCATTGAGGGCTATGGTGAAAAAGGAAATATCCTCACATAATAACTAAAGAGAAGCTTTCTGAGAAACTGCATTGCCAAGTGTGAATGCAACTCACAAAGTTACACGTTTCTCTTCAGTGATCAGTTTGTTAACACAGTTTTCTGGAAATCTGCAATTAGATACTTCATAGCGCAATGAACCTTACGGTGACAAGGAAATATCCACAGATGAAAACTAGAAAAAAGCTTTCGTAGAAACTTCTTGGTGATGTGTGAATTCATCTCACAGAGTTACACTTATGTTTCTTGGAGCAGTCCATTAACACTGTCTTTGAGGAATCTGAGAACGGCTTCTTTGGATCGCATTGAGGCCTACGCTCATAAAGGAAATTTCATCCGTTCAAAACGTGAAAGAAGCTTTCTGAGAAACGTCTTTCTGTTCTGTGTGTTCATCTCACAGACTTATAACTTAGACTTCAGGAAGCAGTTTGCTAACACTCTTTCCGTGGAGTCTGTAAAGTGATATTTGGGAGCCCATAGGGGCCCATGGTGAAAAAGGAAATATTCTCACAAAATAACTAGAGATAAGATTTCTGAGAGATTCCTTTCTGATCTGTGGCTTCATCACACAGAGTTCCACCCTTCCCTTCTTAGAACCGTTTGCTACCACTGTTGTCATGGATGCTGCAAAGGTATATTTGAGAGCTCTTTGAGGGCTATGGTGAAAAAGGAAATATCCTCACATAATAACTAAAGAGAAGCTTTCTGAGAAACTGCATTGCCATGTGTGAATGCAACTCTCAGAGTTACAGGTTTCTCTTCAGTGATCAGTTTGTTAACACAGTTTTCTGGAAATCTGCAATTAGATACTTCATAGTGCAACGAACCTTACGGTGACAAAGGAAATATCCACAGATGAAAACAAGAAAGAAGCTTTCGTAGAAACTTCTTGGTGATGTGTGAATTCATCTCACAGAGTTACACTTATGTTTCGTGGAGCAGTCCATTTTCACTGTCTTTGAGGAATCTGAGAACGGCTTCTTTGGATCGCATGGAGCCCTATGCTAATAAAGGAAATTTCATCCATACAAAACGTGAAAGAAGCTTTCTGAGAAACGTCTTTCTGATCTTTGAGTTCATCTCACAGACCTATCACTTAGACTTCAGGAAGCAGTTTGCTAACACTCTTTTCATGGAATCTGTAAAGTGATATTTGGGAGCCCATAGGGGCCCATTCTGAAAAAGGAAATATCCTCTCATAATAACTAGAGAGAACCCTTCTGAGACATTCCTTTCTGATGTGTGGCTTCATCACACAGAGTTCCCCCCTTCCCTTCTTGGAACAGTTTGCTAACACTGTTGACGTGGATTCTGTAAAGGTATATTTGGGAGCTCATTGAGGACTATGGTGAAAAAGGAAATATCCTCACATAATAACTAAAGAGAAGCTTTCTGAGAAACTGCATTGCCAAGTGTGAATGCAACTCACAAAGTTACACGTTTCTCTTCAGTGATCAGTTTGTTAACACAGTTTTCTGGAAATCTGCAATTAGATACTTCATGGCGCAATGAACCTACGGTGACAGAGGAAATATCCACAGATGAAAACTAGAAAGAAGCTTTCTTAGAAACTTCTTGGTAATGTGTGAATTCATCTCACAGAGCTACACTTATGTTTCTTCGAGCAGTCCATTAACACTGTCTTTGAGGAATCTGAGAACGGCTTCTTTGGATCGAACTGAGGCCTTCGCTGATAAAGGAAATTTCATCCGTTCAAAACGTGAAGGAAGCTTTCTGAGAAACGTCTTTCTGATCTGTGAGTCCGTCTCACAGACTTATAACTTAGACTTCCAAAATCAGTTTGCTAACACTCTTTTCGTGGAATCTGTAAAGTGATATTTTGGAGCCCATAGGGGCCCATGGTTAAGAAGGAAATATCCTCACATAATAACTAGAGAGAAGCTTTCTGAGAGATTCCTTTCTGATGTGTGGCTTCATCACACAGAGTTCCCCCCTTCCCTTCTTGGAACAGATTGCTAACACTGTTGTCGTGGATTCTGTAAAGGTATATTTGGGAGCTCATTGAGGGCTATGGTGAAAAAGGAAATATCCTCACATAATAACTAAAGAGAAGCTTTCTGAGAAACTGCATTGCCATGTGTGAATGCAACTCACAGAGTTACACGTTTCTCTTCAGTGATCAGTTTTGTTAACACAGTTTTCTGGAAATCTACAATTAGATACTTCATAGAGCAATGAACCTTACAGTGACAGAGGAAATATCCACAGATGAAAACTAGAAAGAAGCTTTCGTAGAAACTTCTTGGTGATGTGTGAATTCATCTCACAGAGTTACACTTATGTTTCGTGGAGCAGTCCATTAACACTGTCTTTGAGGAATCTGAGAACGGCTTCTTTGGATCGCATTGAGGCCTATGCTGATAAAGGAAATTTTATCCGTTCAAAACGTGAAGGATGCTTTGTGATAAACTTCTTTCTGATCTGTGAGTTCATCTCACAGACTTACAACTTAGATTTCAAGAAGCAGTTTGCTAACACTCTTTTCGTGGAACCTGTAAAGTGATATTTGGGAGCCCATAGCGGCCCATGGTGAAAAAGGAAATATCCTCCCAAAATAACAAGAGAGAAGATTTCTGAGAGATTCCTTTCTGATCTGTGGCTTCATCACACAGAGTTCCAGGCTTCCCTTCTTAGAACCGTTTGCTACCACTGTTGTCATGGATTCTGCAAAGGTATATTTGGGAGCTCAGTGAGGGGTATGGTGAAAAAGGAAATATCCTCACATAATAAATAGAGAGAAGCTTTCTGAGAGATTCCTTTCTGATGTGGTCTTCATCACACAGAGTTCCCCCCTTCCTTTCTTGGAACAGTTTGCTAACACTGTTGTCGTGGATTCTGTAAAGGTATATTTGGGAGCTCATTGAGGGCTATGGTGAAAAAGGAAATATCCTCACATAATAACTAAAGAGAAGCTTTCTGAGAAACTGCATTGCCATGTGTGAATGCAACTCACAGAGGTACACGTTTCTCTTCAGTGATCAGTTTGTTAACACAGTTTTCTGGAAATCTGCAATTAGATACTTCATAGCGCAATGAACCTTACGGTGACAAAGGAAATATCCACAGATGAAAACTAGAAAAAAGCTTTCGTAGAAACTTCTTGGTGATGTGTGAATTCATCTCACAGAGTTACACTTATGTTTCTTGGAGCAGTCCATTAACACTGTCTTTGAGGAATCTGAGAACGGCTTCTTTGGATCGCATTGAGGCCTACGCTGATAAAGGAAATTTCATCCGTTCAATACGTGAAAGAAGCTTTCTGAGAAACGTCTTTCTGTTCTGTGTGTTCATCTCACAGACTTATAACTTAGACTTCAGGAAGCAGTTTGCTAACACTCTTTTCGTGAAATCTGTAAAGTGATATTTGGGAGCCCATAGGGGCCCATGGTGAAAAATGAAATATCCTCAGGTAATAACTAGAGAGAAGCTTTCTGAGAGATTCTTTCTGATGTGTGGCTTCATCACACAGAGTTCCACCCTTCACTTCTTGGAACAGTTTGCTAACACTGCTGTCGTGGATACTGCAAAGTTATATTTGGGAGCTCATTGAGGGCTATGGTGAAAAAGGAAATATCCTCATATAATAACTAAAGAGAAGCTTTCCGAGAGACTGCATTGCCATGTGTGAATGCAACTCACAGAGTTACACGTTTCTCCTCAGTGATCAGTTTGTTAACACAGTTTTCTGGAAATCTGCAATTAGATACTTCATAGCGCAATGAACCTTACGGTGACAAAGGAAGTATCCACAGATGAAAACTACAAAGAAGCTTTCTTAGAAACTTCTTGGTGATGTGTGAATTCATCCCACAGAGTTACACTTATATTTTGTGGAGCAGTCCATTTACACTGTCTTTGAGGAGTCTGAGAACGGTTTCTTTGGATCGCATTGAGGCCTACGTTGATAAAGGAAATTTCATCCGTTCAAAACGTGAAAGAAGCTTTCTGAGAAATTTCTTTCTGATCTGTGAGTTCATCACACAGACTTATAACTTAGACTTCAGGAAGCAGTTTGCTAACACTCTTTACGTGGTATCTGTAAAGTGATATTTGGGAGCCCATAGGTGCCCATGGTGAAAAAGGAAATATCCTCACCTAATAACTAGAGAGAAGCTTTCTGAGAAATTCCTTTCTGATGTGTGGCTTCATCACACAGAGTTCCACCCATCCCTTCTTGGAACAGTTTGCTAACACTGTTGTCGTGGATTCTGCAAAGGTATATTTGGGAGCTGATTGAGGGCTAAGGTGAAAAAGGAATTATCCTCACATAATACCTAAAGAGAAGCTTTCTGAGAAAGTGCATTGCCATGTGTGAATGCAACTCACAGAGTTACACGTTTCTCCTCAGTGATCAGTTTGTTAACACAGTTTTCTGGAAATCTGCAATTAGATACTTCATAGTGCAACGAACCTTACGGTGACAAAGGAAATATCCACAGATGAAAACTAGAAAGAAGCTTTCGTAGAAACTTCTTGGTGATGTCTGAATTCATCTCACAGAGTTACACTTATGTTTCGTGGAGCAGTCCATTAACACTGTCTTTGAGGAATCTGAGAACGGCCTCTTTGGATCGCATTGAGACCTACGCTGATGAAGGAAATTTCATCCGTTCAAAACGTGAAAGAAGCTTTCTGAGAAACGTCTTTCTGATCTGTGAGTTCATCTCACAGACTTATAACTTAGACTTCAGGAAGCAGTTTGCTAACACTCTTTTCGTGGAGTCTGTAAAGTGATATTTGGGAGCCCATAGGGGCCCATGGTGAAAAAGGAAATATCCTCACAAAATAACTAGAGAGAAGATTTCTGAGAGATTCCTTTCTGATCTGTGGCTTCATCACACAGAGTTCCACACTTCCCTTCTTAGAACCGTTTGCTACCACTGTTGTCATGGATTCTGCAAATGTATATTTGGGAGCTCTTTGAGGGCTACGGTGAAAAAGGAAATATCCTCACATAATAACTAAAGAGAAGCTTTCTGAGAAACTGCATTGCCATGTGTGAATGCAACTCACAGAGTTACACGTTTCTCCTCAGTGATCAGTTTGTTAACACAGTTTTCTGGAAATCTGCAATTAGATACTTCATAGCGCAATGAACCTTACGGTGACAAAGGAAATATCCACAGATGAAAACTAGAAAGAAGCTTTCTTAGAAACTTCTTGGTGATGTGTGAATTCATCTCACAGAGTTACACTTATGTTTCGTGGAGCAGGTCCATTAACACTGTCTTGAGGAATCTGAGAACGGCTTCTTTGGATCGCATTGAGGCCTACGCTGATAAAGGAAATTTTCATCCGTTCAATACGTGAAAGAAGCTTTCTGAGAAACTTCTTTCTGATTCTGTGTAGTTCATCTCACAGACTTATAACTTAGACTTCAGGAAGCAGTTTGCTAACACTCTTTTCGTGGAATCTGTAAAGTGATATTTGGGAGCCCATAGGGCCCATGGTGAAGGAATATCCTACCTAAGATCCTCAATGGTGAAAAAGGAAATATCCTCACCTAATAACTAGAGAGAAGCTTTCTGAGAGATTCCTTTCTGATGTGTGGCTTCATCACACAGAGTTCCACCCTTCCCTTCTTGGAACAGTTTGCTAACACTGTTGTCGTGGATTCTGCAAAGGTATATTTGGGAGCTCATTGAGGGCTATGGTGAAAAAGGAAATATCCTCACATAATAACTAAAGAGAAGCTTTCTGAGAAACTGCATTGCCATGTGTGAATGCAACTCACAGAGTACACGTTTCTCCTCAGTGATCAGTTTGTTAACACAGTTTTCTGGAAATCTGCAATTAGATACTTCATAGCGCAATGAACCTTACGGTGACAAAGGAAATATCCACAGATGAAAACTAGAAAGAAGCTTTCGTAGAAACTTCTTGGTGATGTGTGAATTCATCTCACAGAGTTACACTTATGTTTCTTGGAGCAGTCCATTAACACTGTCTTTGAGGAATCTGAGAACGGCTTCTTTGGATCGCATTGAGGCCTACGCTGATAAAGGAAATTTCATCCGTTCAAAACGTGAAAGAAGCTTTCTGAGAAACGTCTTTCTGTTCTGTGTGTTCATCTCACAGACTTATAACTTAGACTTCAGGAAGCAGTTTGCTAACACTCTTTCCGTGGAGTCTGTAAAGTGATATTTGGGAGCCCATAGGGGCCCATGGTGAAAAAGGAAATATTCTCACAAAATAACTAGAGAGAAGATTTCTGAGAGATTCCTTTCTGATCTGTGGCTTCATCACACAGAGTTCCACCCTTCCCTTCTTAGAACCGTTTGCTACCACTGTTGTCATGGATTCTGCAAGGGTATATTTGAGAGCTCTTTGAGGGCTATGGTGAAAAAGGAAATATCCTCACATAATAACTAAAGAGAAGCTTTCTGAGAAACTGCATTGCCATGTGTGAATGCAACTCACAGAGTTACACGTTTCTCTTCAGTGATCAGTTTGTTAACACAGTTTTCTGGAAATCTGCAATTAGATACTTCATAGTGCAACGAACCTTACGGTGACAAAGGAAATATCCACAGATGAAAACAAGAAAGAAGCTTTCGTAGAAACTTCTTGGTGATGTGTGAATTCATCTCACAGAGTTACACTTATGTTTCGTGGAGCAATCCATTTACACTGTCTTTGAGGAATCTGAGAACGGCTTCTTTGGATCGCATGGAGCCCTATGCTGATAAAGGAAATTTCATCCGTTCAAAACGTGAAAGAAGCTTTCTGAGAAACGTCTTTCTGATCTTTGAGTTCATCTCACAGACCTATCACTTAGACTTCAGGAAGCAGTTTGCTAACACTCTTTTCATGGAATCTGTAAAGTGATATTTGGGAGCCCATAGGGGCCCATTCTGAAAAAGGAAATATCCTCACATAATAACTAGAGAGAACCCTTCTGAGACATTCCTTTCTGATGTGTGGCTTCATCACACAGAGTTCCCCCCTTCCCTTCTTGGAACAGTTTGCTAACACTGTTGACGTGGATTCTGTAAAGGTATATTTGGGAGCTCATTGAGGGCTATGGTGAAAAAGGAAATATCCTCACATAATAACTAAAGAGAAGCTTTCTGAGAAACTGCATTGCCAAGTGTGAATGCAACTCACAGAGTTACACGTTTCTCTTCAGTGATCAGTTTGTTAACACAGTTTTCTGGAAATCTGCAATTAGATACTTCATAGCGCAATGAACCTTACGGTGACAGAGGAAATATCCACAGATGAAAACTAGAAAGAAGCTTTCTTAGAAACTTCTTGGTAATGTGTGAATTCATCTCACAGAGCTACACTTATGTTTCGTCGAGCAGTCCATTAACACTGTCTTTGAGGAATCTGAGAACGGCTTCTTTGGATCGAATTGAGGCCTTCGCTGATAAAGGAAATTTCATCCGTTCAAAACGTGAAGGAAGCTTTCTGAGAAACGTCTTTCTGATCTGTGAGTCCGTCTCACAGATTTATAACTTAGACTTCCAAAATCAGTTTGCTAACACACTTTTCGTGGAACCTGTAAAGTGATATTTTGGAGCCCATAGGGGCCCATGGTTAAGAAGGAAATATCCTCACGTAATAACTAGAGAGAAGCTTTCTGAGAGATTCCTTTCTGATGTGTGGCTTCATCACACAGAGTTCCCCCCTTCCCTTCTTGGAACAGTTTGCTAACACTGTTGTCGTGGATTCTGTAAAGGTATATTTGGGAGCTCATTGAGGGCTATGGTGAAAAAGGAAATATCCTCACATAATAACTAAAGAGAAGCTTTCTGAGAAACTGCATTGCCATGTGTGAATGCAACTCACAGAGTTACACGTTTCTCTTCAGTGATCAGTTTTGTTAACACAGTTTTTTGGAAATCTACAATTAGATACTTCATAGAGCAATGAACCTTACGGTGACAGAGGAAATATCCACAGATGAAAACTAGAAAGAAGCTTTCGTAGAAACTTCTTGGTGATGTGTGAATTCATCTCACAGAGTTACACTTATATTTTGTGGAGCAGTCCATTTAACACTGTCTTTGAGGAGTCTGAGAACGGTTTCTTTGGATCGCATTGAGGCCTACGTTGATAAAGGAAATTTCATCCGTTCAAACGTGAAAGAAGCTTTTGAGAAACTTCTTTCTGATCTGTGCGTTCATCATCACAGACTTATAACTTAGACTTCAGGGAAGCAGTTTGCTAACACTCTTTACGTGGTAATCTGTAAAGTGATATTTGGGAGCCCATAGGTGCCCATGGTGAAAAAGTGAAATATCCTCACATAATAAATAGAGAGAAGCTTTCTGAGAGATTCCTTTCTGATGTGCGGCTTCATCACACAGAGTTCCCCCCTTCCTTTCTTGGAACAGTTTGCTAACACTGTTGTCGTGGATTCTGTAAAGGTATATTTGGGAGCTCATTGAGGGCTATGGTGAAAAAGGAAATATCCTCACATAATAACTAAAGAGAAGCTTTCTGAGAAACTGCATTGCCATGTGTGAATGCAACTCACAGAGGTACACGTTTCTCTTCAGTGATCAGTTTGTTAACACAGTTTTCTGGAAATCTGCAATTAGATACTTCATAGCGCAATGAACCTTACGGTGACAAAGGAAATATCCACAGATGAAAACTAGAAAAAAGCTTTCGTAGAAACTTCTTGGTGATGTGTGAATTCATCTCACAGAGTTACACTTATGTTTCTTGGAGCAGTCCATTAACACTGTCTTTGAGGAATCTGAGAACGGCTTCTTTGGATCGCATTGAGGCCTACGCTGATAAAGGAAATTTCATCCGTTCAATACGTGAAAGAAGCTTTCTGAGAAACGTCTTTCTGTTCTGTGTGTTCATCTCACAGACTTATAACTTAGACTTCAGGAAGCAGGTTGCTAACACTCTTTTCGTGGAATCTGTAAAGTGATATTTGGGAGCCCATAGGGGCCCATGGTGAAAAATGAAATATCCTCACCTAATAACTAGAGAGAAGCTTTCTGAGAGATTCTTTCTGATGTGTGGCTTCATCACACAGAGTTCCACCCTTCCCTTCTTGGAACAGATTGCTAACACTGCTGTCGTGGATACTGCAAAGTTATATTTGGGAGCTCATTGAGGGCTATGGTGAAAAAGGAAATATCCTCATATAATAACTAAAGAGAAGCTTTCTGAGAGACTGCATTGCCATGTGTGAATGCAACTCACAGAGTTACACGTTTCTCCTCAGTGATCAGTTTGTTAACACAGTTTTCTGGAAATCTGCAATTAGATACTTCATAGCGCAGTGAACCTTACGGTGACAAAGGAAGTATCCACAGATGAAAACTACAAAGAAGCTTTCTTAGAAACTTCTTGGTGATGTGTGAATTCATCCCACAGAGTTACACTTATATTTTGTGGAGCAGTCCATTTACACTGTCTTTGAGGAGTCTGAGAACGGTTTCTTTGGATCGCATTGAGGCCTACGTTGATAAAGGAAATTTCATCCGTTCAAAACGTGAAAGAAGCTTTCTGAGAAACTTCTTTCTGATCTGTGAGTTCATCACACAGACTTATAACTTAGACTTCAGGAAGCAGTTTGCTAACACTCTTTACGTGGTATCTGTAAAGTGATATTTGGGAGCCCATAGGTGCCCATGGTGAAAAAGGAAATATCCTCACCTAATAACTAGAGAGAAGCTTTCTGAGAAATTCCTTTCTGATGTGTGGCTTCATCACACAGAGTTCCACCCATCCCTTCTTGGAACAGTTTGCTAACACTGTTGTCGTGGATTCTGCAAAGGTATATTTGGGAGCTCATTGAGGGCTAAGGTGAAAAAGGAAATATCCTCACATAATACCTAAAGAGAAGCTTTCTGAGAAAGTGCATTGCCATGTGTGAATGCAACTCACAGAGTTACACGTTTCTCCTCAGTGATCAGTTTGTTAACACAGTTTTCTGGAAATCTGCAATTAGATACTTCATAGTGCAACTGAACCTTACGGTGACAAAGGAAATATCCACAGATGAAAACTAGAAAGAAGCTTTCTTAGAAACTTCTTGGTGATGTCGTGAATTCATCTCACAGAGTTACACTTATGTTTCGTGGAGCAGTCCATTAACACTGTCTTTGAGGAATCTGAGAACGGCCTCTTTGGATCGCATTGAGGACCTACGCTGATAAAGGAAATTTCATCCGTTCAAAACGTGAAAGAAGCTTTCTGAGAAACGTCTTTCTGATCTGTGAGTTCATCTCACAGACTTATAACTTAGACTTCAGGAAGCAGTTTGCTAACACTCTTTTCGTGGAGTCTGTAAAGTGATATTTGGGAGCCCCTAGGGGCCCATGGTGAAAAAGGAAATATCCTCACATAATAACTAGAGAGAAGCTTTCTGAGAGATTCCTTTCTGATGTGTGGCTTCATCACACAGAGTTCCACCCTTCCCTTCTTGGAACAGTTTGCTAACACTGTTGTCGTGGATTCTGCAAAGGTATATTTGGGAGCTCATTGAGGGCTATGATGAAAAAGGAAATATCCTCACATAATAACTAAAGAGAAGCTTTCTGAGAAACTGCATTGCCATGTGTGAATGCAACTCACAGAGTTACACGTTTCTCCTCAGTGATCAGTTTGTTAACACAGTTTTCTGGAAATCTGCAATTAGATACTTCATAGCGCAATGAACCTTACGGTGACAAAGGAAATATCCACAGATGAAAACTAGAAAGTAAGATTTCTTAGAAACTCCTTGGTGATGTGTGAATTCATCTCACAGAGTTACACTTATGTTTCGTGGAGCAGTCCATTAACACTGTCTTTGAGGAGTCTGAGAACGGCTTCGTTGGATCGCATTGAGGCCTATGCTGATAAAGGAAATTTCATCCGTTCAAAACGTGAAGGAAGCTTTGTGATAAACTTCTTCTGATCTGTGACTTCATCTCACAGACTTATAACTTAGACTTCAGGAAGCAGTTTGCTAACAGTCTTTTCGTGGAATCTGTAAAGTGATATTTGGGAGCCCATAGTGGCCCATGGTGAAAAAGGAAATATCCTCACAAAATAACAAGAGAGAAGATTTCTGAAGATTCCTTTCTGATCTGTGGCTTCATCACACAGAGTTCCAGCCATCCCTTCTTAGAACCGTTTGCTACCACTGTTGTCATGGATTCTGCAAAGGTATATTTGGGAGCTCAGTGAGGGGTATGGTGAAAAAGGAAATATCCTCACATAATAAATAGAGAGAAGCTTTCTGAGAGATTCCTTTCTGATGTGCGTCTTCATCACACAGAGTTCCCCCCTTCCTTTCTTGGAACAGTTTGCTAACACTGTTGTCGTGGATTCTGTAAAGGTATATTTGGGAGCTCATTGAGGGCTATGGTGAAAAAGGAAATATCCTCACATAATAACTAAAGAGAAGCTTTCTGAGAAACTGCATTGCCATGTGTGAATGCAACTCACAGAGGTACACGTTTCTCTTCAGTGATCAGTTTGTTAACACAGTTTTCTGGAAATCTGCAATTAGATACTTCATAGCGCAATGAACCTTACGGTGACAAAGGAAATATCCACAGATGAAAACTAGAAAAAAGCTTTCTTAGAAACTTCTTGGTGATGTGTGAATTCATCTCACAGAGTTACACTTATGTTTCTTGGAGCAGTCCATTAACACTGTCTTTGAGGAATCTGAGAACGGCTTCTTTGGATCGCATTGAGGCCTACGCTGATAAAGGAAATTTCATCCGTTCAATACGTGAAAGAAGCTTTCTGAGAAACTTCTTTCTGATCTGTGAGTTCATCACACAGACTTATAACTTAGACTTCAGGAAGCAGTTTGCTAACACTCTTTACGTGGTATCTGTAAAGTGATATTTGGGAGCCCATAGGTGCCCATGGTGAAAAAGGAAATATCCTCACCTAATAACTAGAGAGAAGCTTTCTGAGAAATTCCTTTCTGATGTGTGGCTTCATCACACAGAGTTCCACCCATCCCTTCTTGGAACAGTTTGCTAACACTGTTGTCGTGGATTCTGCAAAGGTATATTTGGGAGCTGATTGAGGGCTAAGGTGAAAAAGGAATTATCCTCACATAATACCTAAAGAGAAGCTTTCTGAGAAAGTGCATTGCCATGTGTGAATGCAACTCACAGAGTTACACGTTTCTCCTCAGTGATCAGTTTGTTAACACAGTTTTCTGGAAATCTGCAATTAGATACTTCATAGTGCAACGAACCATACGGTGACAAAGGAAATATCCACAGATGAAAACTAGAAAGAAGCTTTCGTAGAAACTTCTTGGTGATGTCTGAATTCATCTCACAGAGTTACACTTATGTTTCCTGGAGCAGTCCATTAACACTGTCTTTGAGGAATCTGAGAACGGCCTCTTTGGATCGCATTGAGACCTACGCTGATGAAGGAAATTTCATCCGTTCAAAACGTGAAAGAAGCTTTCTGAGAAACGTTTTTCTGATCTGTGAGTTCATCTCACAGACTTATAACTTAGACTTCAGGAAGCAGTTTGCTAACACTCTTTTCGTGGAGTCTGTAAAGTGATATTTGGGAGCCCATAGGGGCCCATGGTGAAAAAGGAAATATCCTCACAAAATAACTAGAGAGAAGATTTCTGAGAGATTCCTTTCTGATCTCTGGCTTCATCACACAGAGTTCCATCTTACCCTTCTTAGAACCGTTTGCTACCACTGTTGTCATGGATTCTGCAAATGTATATTTGGGAGCTCTTTGAGGGCTACGGTGAAAAAGGAAATATCCTCACATAATAACTAAAGAGAAGCTTTCTGAGAAACTGCATTGCCAAGTGTGAATGCAACTCACAAAGTTACACGTTTCTCTTCAGTGATCAGTTTGTTAACACAGTTTTCTGGAAATCTGCAATTAAATACTTCATAGCGCAATGAACCTTACGGTGACAGAGGAAATATCCACAGATGAAAACTAGAAAGAAGCTTTCTTAGAAACTTCTTGGTAATGTGTGAATTCATCTCACAGAGCTACACTTATGTTTCGTCGAGCAGTCCATTAACACTGTCTTTGAGGAATCTGAGAACGGCTTCTTTGGATCGAATTGAGGCCTTCGCTGATAAAGGAAATTTCATCCGTTCAAAACGTGAAGGAAGCTTTCTGAGAAACGTCTTTCTGATCTGTGAGTCCGTTTCACAGACTTATAACTGAGACTTCCAAAATCAGTTTGCTAACACTCTTTTCGTGGAATCTGTAAAGTGATATTTTGGAGCCCATATGGGGGCCATGGTTAAGAAGGAAATATCCTCACGTAATAACTAGAGAGAAGCTTTCTGAGAGATTCCTTTCTGAAGTGTGGCTTCATCACACAGAGTTCCCCCCTTCCCTTCTTGGAACAGTTTGCTAACACTGTTGTCGTGGATTCTGTAAAGGTATATTTGGGAGCTCATTGAGGGCTATGGTGAAAAAGGAAATATCCTCACATAATAACTAAAGAGAAGCTTTCTGAGAAACTGCATTGCCATGTGTGAATGCAACTCACAGAGTTACACGTTTCTCTTCAGTGATCAGTTTTGTTGACACAGTTTTCTGGAAATCTACAATTAGATACTTCATAGAGCAATGAACCTTACGGTGACAGAGGAAATATCCACAGATGAAAACTAGAAAGAAGCTTTCGTAGAAACTTCTTGGTGATGTGTGAATTCATCTCACAGAGTTACACTTATGTTTCGTGGAGCAGTCCATTAACACTCTCTTTGAGGAATCTGAGAACGGCTTCTTTGGATCGCATTGAGGCCTATGCTGATAAAGGAAATTTCATCCGTTCAAAACGTGAAGGATGCTTTGTGATAAACTTCTTTCTGATCTGTGAGTTCATCTCACAGACTTATAACTTAGACTTCAGGAAGCATTTGCTAACACTCTTTTCGTGGAATCTGTAAAGTGATATTTGGGAGCCCTTATGGGTCCATGGTGAAAAAGGAAATATCCTTACCTAATTACTAGAGAGAAGCTTTCTGAGAAATTGATGTGTGGCTTCATCACACAGAGTTCCACCCTTCCCTCTTGGAACAGTTTGCTAACACTGTTTGTCGTGGATCCTGCAAAGGTATAATTGGGAGCACATTGAGGTCTATGTGAAAAAGGAAATATCCTCACATAATAACTAAAGGGAAGCTTTCTGAGAAACTGCATTGCCATGTGTGAATGCAACTCACAGAGGTACACGTTTCTCCTCAGTGATCAGTTTGTTAACACAGTTTTCTGGAAATCTGCAATTAGATACTTCATAGCGCAATGAACCTTACGGTGACAAAGGAAATATCCACAGATGAAAACTAGAAAAAAGCTTTCGTAGAAACTTCTTGGTGATGTGTGAATTCATCTCACAGAGTTACACTTATGTTTCTTGGAGCAGTCCATTAACACTGTCTTTGAGGAATCTGAGAACGGCTTCTTTGGATCGCATTGAGGCCTACGCTGATAATGGAAATTTCATCCGTTCAATACGTGAAAGAAGCTTTCTGAGAAATGTCTTTCTGTTCTGTGTGTTCATCTCACAGACTTATAACTTAGACTTCAGGAAGCAGTTTTCTAACACTCTTTTCGTGGAATCTGTAAAGTGATATTTGGGAGCCCATAGGGGCCCATGGTGAAAAATGAAATATCCTCACCTAATAACTAGAGAGAAGCTTTCTGAGAGATTCTTTCTGATGTGTGGCTTCATCACACAGAGTTCCACCCTTCCCTTCTTGGAACAGTTTGCTAACACTGCTGTCGTGGATACTGCAAAGTTATATTTGGGAGCTCATTGAGGGCTATGGTGAAAAAGGAAATATCCTCATATAATAACTAAAGAGAAGCTTTCCGAGAGACTGCATTGCCATGTGTGAATGCAACTCACAGAGTTACACGTTTCTCCTCAGTGATCAGTTTGTTAACACAGTTTTCTGGAAATCTGCAATTAGATACTTCATAGCGCAATGAACCTTACGGTGACAAAGGAAGTATCCATAGATGAAAACTACAAAGAAGCTTTCTTAGAAACTTCTTGGTGATGTGTGAATTCATCCACAGAGTTACACTTATATTTTGTGGAGCAGTCCATTACACTGTCTTTGAGGAGTCTGAGAACGGTTTCTTTGGATCGCATTGAGGCCTACGTTGATAAAGAAAATTTCATCCGTTCAAAACGTGAAAGAAGCTTTCTGAGAAACTTCTTTCTGATCTGTGAGTTCATCACACAGACTTATAACTTTGACTTCAGGAAGCAGTTTGCTAACACTCTTTACGTGGTATTTGTAAAGTGATATTTGGGAGCCCATAGGTGCCCATGGTGAAAAAGGAAATATCCTCACCTAATAACTAGAGAGAAGCTTTCTGAGAAATTCCTTTCTGATGTGTGGCTTCATCACACAGAGTTCCACCCATCCCTTCTTGGAACAGTTTGCTAACACTGTTGTCGTGGATTCTGCAAAGGTATATTTGGGAGCTGATTGAGGGCTAAGGTGAAAAAGGAATTATCCTCACAAAATACCTAAAGAGAAGCTTTCTGAGAAAGTGCATTGCCATGTGTGAATGCAACTCACAGAGTTACACGTTTCTCCTCAGTGATCAGTTTGTTAACACAGTTTTCTGGAAATCTGCAATTAGATACTTCATAGTGCAACGAACCTTATGGTGACAAAGGAAATATCCACAGATGAAAACTAGAAAGAAGCTTTCGTAGAAACTTCTTGGTGATGTCTGAATTCATCTCACAGAGTTACACTTATGTTTCCTGGAGCAGTCCATTAACACTGTCTTTGAGGAATCTGAGAACGGCCTCTTTGGATCGCATTGAGACCTACGCTGATGAAGGAAATTTCATCCGTTCAAAACGTGAAAGAAGCTTTCTGAGAAACGACTTTCTGATCTGTGAGTTCATCTCACAGACTTATAACTTAGACTTCAGGAAGCAGTTTGCTAACACTCTTTTCGTGGAGTCTGTAAAGTGATATTTGGGAGCCCATAGGGGCCCATGGTGAAAAAGGAAATATCCTCACAAAATAACTAGAGAGAAGATTTCTGAGAGATTCCTTTCTGATCTGTGGCTTCATCACACAGAGTTCCACCCTTCCCTTCTTAGAACCGTTTGCTACCACTGTTGTCATGGATTCTGCAAATGTATATTTGGGAGCTCTTTGAGGGCTATGGTGAAAAAGGAAATATCCTCACATAATAACTAAAGAGAAGCTTTCTGAGAAACTGCATTGCCATGTGTGAATGCAACTCACAGAGTTACACGTTTCTCCTCAGTGATCAGTTTGTTAACACAGTTTTCTGGAAATCTGCAATTAGATACTGCATAGCGCAATGAATCTTACGGTAACAAGGGCAATATCCACAGATGAAAACTAGAAAGAAGTTTTCTTAGAAACTTCTTGGTGATAAGTGAATTCATCTCACAGAGTTACACTTATGTTTCGTGGAGCAGTCCATTAACACTGTCTTTGAGGAATCTGAGAACGGCTTCTTTTGATCGCATTGAGCCCTACGCTGATAAAGGAAATTTCATCCGTTCAAAACGTGAAAGAAGCTTTCTGAGAAACGTCTTTCTGATCTGTGAGTTCATCTCACAGGCCTATAACTTAGAATTCAGGAAGCAGTTTGCTAACACTCTTTTCGTGGAATCTGTAAAGTGATATTTGGGAGCCCATAGGGGCCCATGGTGAAAAAGTAAATATCCTCACATAATAGCTAGAGAGAAGCTTTCTGAGAGATTCCTTTCTGATGTGTGGCTTCATCACACAGAGTTCCACCCGTCCCTTCTTGGAACAGTTTGCTAACACTTTTGTGGTGGATTCTGCAAAGGTATATTTGGGAGCTCATTGAGGGGTATCGTGAAAAAGGAAATATCCTCACATAATAACTTAGAGAAGCTTTCTGAGAAACTGCATTGCCATGTGTGAATGCAACTCACAGAGTTACACGTTTCTCCTCAGTGATCAGTTTGTTAACACAGTTTTCTGGAAATCTGCAATTAGATACTTCATAGCGCAATGAACCTTACGGTGACAAAGGAAATATCCACAGATGAAAACTAGACTTAAGATTTCTTAGAAACTCCTTGGTGATGTGTGAATTCATCTCACAGAGTTACACTTATGTTTTGTGGAGCAGTCCATTAACACTGTCTTTGAGGAGTCTGATAACGGCTTCGTTGGATCGCATTGAGGCCTATGCTGATAAAGGAAATTTCATCCGTTCAAAACGTGAAGGAAGCTTTGTGATAAACTTCTTTCTGATCTGTGACTTCATCTCACAGACTTATAACTTAGACTTCAGAAAGCAGTTTGCTAACAGTCTTTTCGTGGAATCTGTAAAGTGATATTTGGGAGCCCATAGTGGCCCATGGAGAAAAAGGAAATATCCTCACATAATAACTAGAGAGAATACTTCTGAGAGACTCCTTTCTGATCTGTGGCTTCATCACACAGAGTTCCACCCTTCTCTTCTTAGAACCGTTTGCTACCACTGTTGTCATGGATTCTGCAAAGGTATATTTGGGAGCTCATTGAGGGCTATGGTGAAAAAGGAAATATCCTCACATAATAACTAAAGAGAAGCTTTCTGAGAAACTGCATTGCCATGTGTGAATGCAACTGACAGAGTTACACGTTTCGGTTTAGTGATCAGTTTGTTAACACAGTTTTCTGGAAATCTGCAATTAGATACCTCATAGCGCAATGATCCTTACGGTGACAAGGGACATATCCACAGATGAAAACTAGAAACAAGTTTTCTTAGATACTTCTTGGTGATGTGTGAATTCATCTCACAGAGTTACACTTATGTTTCCTGGAGCAGTCCATTAACACTGTCTTTGAGGAATCTGAGAACGGCTTCTTTTGATAGCATTGAGCCCTACGCTGATAAAGGAAATTTCATCCGTTCAAAACGTGAAAGAAGCTTTCTGAGAAACGTCTTTCTGATCAGTGAGTTCATCTCACAGACCTATAACTTAGACTTCAGGAAGCAGTTTGGTAACACTCTTTTCGTGGAATCTGTAAAGTGATATTTGGGAGCCCATAGGGTCCCATGGTGAAAAAGTAAATATCCTCACCTAATAACTAGAGAGAAGCTTTCTGAGAGATTCCTTTCTGATGTGTGGCTTCATCACACAGAGTTCCACCCTTCCCTTCTTGGAACAGTTTGCTAACACTGTTGTCGTGGATTCTGCAAAGGTATATTTGGGAGCTCATCGAGGGCTATGGTGAAAAAGGAAATATCCTCACATAATAACTAAAGAGAAGCTTTCTGAGAAACTGCATTGCCATGTGTGAATGCAAGTCACAGAGTTACACGTTTCTCCTCAGTGATCAGTTTGTTAACACAGTTTTCTTGAAATCTGCAATTAGATACTTCATAGCGTAATGAAACTTACGGTGACAAAGGAAATATCCACCGATGAAAACTAGAAAGAAGCTTTCTTAGAAACTTCTTGGTGATGTGTGAATTCATCTCACAGAGTTACACTTATGTTTTGTGGAGCAGTCCATTAACACTCTCTTTGAGGAGTCTGATAACGGTTTCTTTGGATCGCATTGAGGCCTACGCTGATAAAGAAATTTCATCCGTTCAAAACGTGAAAGAAGCTTTCAGAGAAACTTCTTTCTGATCTGTGAGTTCATCTCACAGACTTATAACTTAGACTTCAGGAAGCAGTTTGCTAACACTCTTTTCGTGGAATCTGTAAAGTGATATTTGGGAGCCCTTAGGGGTCCATGGTGAAAAAGGAAATATCCTTACCTAATTACTAGAGAGAAGCTTTCTGAGAAATTGATGTGTGGCTTCATCACACAGAGTTCCACCCTTCCCTTCTTGGAACAGTTTGCTAACACTGTTGTCGTGGATCCTGCAAAGGTATAATTGGGAGCACATTGAGGTCTATGTTGAAAAAGGAAATATCCTCACATAATAACTAAAGGGAAGCTTTCTGAGAAACTGCATTGCCATGTGTGAATGCAACTCACAGAGTTACACGTTTCTCTTCAGTGATCAGTTTGTTAACATAGTTTTCTGGAAATCGGCAATTAGATACTTCATATCGCAATGAACCTTACGGTGACAAAGGAAATATCCACAGATGAAAACTAGAAGAAACTTTCTTAGAAACTTCTTGGTGATGTGTGAATTCATCTCACAGAGTTACACTTATGTTTCGTGGAGCAGTCCATTAACACTGTCTTAGAGGAATCTGAGAACGGCTTCTTTGGATCGCATTGAGGCCTACGCTGATAAAGGAAATTTCATCCGTTCAATACGTGAAAGAAGCTTTCTGAGAAACGTCTTTCTGTTCTGTGTGTTCATCTCACAGACTTATAACTTAGACTTCAGGAAGCAGTTTGCTAACACTCTTTTCGTGGAATCTGTAAAGGGATATTTGGGAGCCCATAGGGGCCCATGGTGAAAAAGGAAATATCCTCACCTAATAACTAGAGAGAAGCTTTCTGAGAGATTCCTTTCAGATATATGGCTACATCACACAGATTTCCACCCTTCCGTTCTTGGAACAGTTTGCTAACACTGTTGTCGTGAATTCTGCAAAGGTATATTTGGGAGCTCATTGAGGGCTATGGTGAAAAAGGAAATATCCTCACATAATAACTAAAGAGAAGCTTTCTGAGAAACTGCATTGCCATGTGTGAATGCAACTCACAGAGTTACACGTTTCTCCTCAGTGATCAGTTTGTTAACACAGTTTTCTGGAAATCTGCAATTAGATACTTCATGGCGCAATGAACCTTACGGTGACAAAGGAAATATCCCCATATGAAGACTAGAAAGAAGCTTTCTTAGAAACTTCTTGGTGATGTGTGAATTCATCTCACAGAGTTACACTTATGTTTCGTGGAGCAGTCCATTAACACTGTCTTTGAGGAATCTGAGAACGGCATCGTTGGATCGCATTGAGGATTACGCTGATAAAGGAAATTTCATCCGTTCAAAACGTGAAAGAAGCTTTCTGATAAACTTCTTTCTGATCTGTGAGTTCATCTCACCGACTTATAACTTAGACTTCAGGGAGGAGTTTGCTAACACTCTTTTCGTGGAATCTGTAAAGTGATATTTGGGAGCCCATAGGGGCCCATGGTGAAAAAGGAAATATCCTCACCTAATTACTAGAGAGAAGCTTTCTGAGAGATTCCTTTCTGATGTTTGGCTTCATCACACAGAGTTCCACCCTTCCCTTCTTGGAACAGTTTGCTAACACTGTATTCGTTGATTCTGCAAGGGTATATTTAGGAGCTCATTGAGGGCTATGGTAAAAAAGGAAATAATCTCACATAATAACTAAAAAGAAGCTTTCTGAGAAACTGCATTGCCATATGTGAATGCAACTCAGAGTTACACGTTTCTCTTCAGCGATCAGTTTGTTAACACAGTTTTCTGGAAATCTGCAATTAGATACTTCATAGCACAGTGAACCTTACGGTGACAAAGGAAATATCCACAGATGAAAACTAGAAAGAAGCTTTCTTAGAAACTTCTTGGTGATGTGTGAATTCATCTCACAGAGTTACACTTATGTTTCGTGGAGCAGTCCATTAACACTCTCTTTCAGGAATGTGAGAACGGCTTCTTTGGATCGCATTGAGGCCTACGCTGATAAAGGAAATTTCATCCGTTCAAAACGTGAAAGAAGCTCTCTGAGAAACCTATTTCTGATCTGTGAGTTCATGTCACAGACTTATAACTTAGACTTCAGGAAGCAGTTTGCTAACACTCTTTTCGTGGAATTTGTAAAGTGATGTTTGGGAGCCCATAGGGGCCAAAGGTGAAAAAGAAAATATTCTCACCTAATAACTAGAGAGAAGCTTTCTGAGAGATTCCTTTCTGATGTGTGGCTTCATCACACAGACTTCCACCCTTCCCTTCTTGGAACAGTTTCCTAACTCTGTTGTCGTGGATTCTGCAAAGGTATATTTGGGAGCTCATTGAGGGCTATGGTGAAAAAGGAAATATCCTCACCTAATAACTAGAGAGAAGCTTTCTGAGAGATTCCTTTCTGATGTGTGGCTTCATCACACAGAGTTCCACCCTTCCCTTCTTGGAACAGTATGCTAACACTGTTGTCGTGGATTCTGCAAAGGTATATTTCGGAGCTCATTGAGGGCTATGGTGAAAAAGGAAATATCCTCACACAATAACTAAAGAGAAGCTTTATGAGAAACTGCATTGCCATGTTTGAATGCACCTCACAGAGTTACACGTTTCTCCTCAGTGATCAATTTGTTAACACAGTTTTCTGGACATCTGCAATTAGATACTTCATAGCGCAATGAACTTTAGGGTGACAAAGGAAATATCCACTGATGAAGACTAGAAAGCAGCTTTCTTAGAAACTTCTTGGTGATGTGTGAATTCATCTCACAGAGTTACACTTATGTTTCGTGGAGCAGTCCAATAACACTGTCCTTGAGGAAACGGAGAACGGCTTCCTTGGATCGCATTGAGGCCTACGCTGATAAAGGAAATTTCATCCGTTGAAACCTGAACGAAGCTTTCTGAGAATATTCTTTCCGATCTGTGAGTTCATCTCACAGACTTATAACTTAGACTTCAGGAAGCAGTTTGCTAACACTCTTTTCGTGCAATCTGTAAAGTGATATTTGGGAGCCCATAGGGGCCCATGGTGAAAAAGGAAATATCCTCACCTAATAACTAGAGAGAAGCTTTCTGAGACATTCCTTTCTTATGTATGGCTTCATCATACAGAGTTCCACCCTTCCCTTCTTGGAACAGTTTGCTAACACTGTTGTCGTGGATTCTGCAAAGTTATATTTGGGAGCTCATTGACGGCTATGGGAAAAAGGAAATATCCTCACATAGTAACTAAGAGAAGCTTTCTGAGAAACTGCATTGCCATGTGTGAATGCAACTCACAGAGTTACACGTTTCTCCTAAGTGATCAGTTTGTTAACACAGTTTTCTGGAAGTCTGCAATTAGATACTTCATAGCGCAATGAACCTTACGGTGACAAAGGAAATATCCACAGATGAAAACTAGACTTAAGATTTCTTAGAAACTCCTTGGTGATGTGTGAATTCATCTCACAGAGTTACACTTATGTTTTGTGGAGCAGTCCATTAACACTGTCTTTGAGGAGTCTGATAACGGCTTCGTTGGATCGCATTGAGGCCTATGCTGATAAAGGAAATTTCATCCGTTCAAAACGTGAAGGAAGCTTTGTGATAAACTTCTTTCTGATCTGTGACTTCATCTCACAGACTTATAACTTAGACTTCAGAAAGCAGTTTGCTAACAGTCTTTTCGTGGAATCTGTAAAGTGATATTTGGGAGCCCATAGTGGCCCATGGAGAAAAAGGAAATATCCTCACATAATAACTAGAGAGAATACTTCTGAGAGACTCCTTTCTGATCTGTGGCTTCATCACACAGAGTTCCACCCTTCTCTTCTTAGAACCGTTTGCTACCACTGTTGTCATGGATTCTGCAAAGGTATATTTGGGAGCTCATTGAGGGCTATGGTGAAAAAGGAAATATCCTCACATAATAACTAAAGAGAAGCTTTCTGAGAAACTGCATTGCCATGTGTGAATGCAACTGACAGAGTTACACGTTTCGGTTTAGTGATCAGTTTGTTAACACAGTTTTCTGGAAATCTGCAATTAGATACCTCATAGCGCAATGATCCTTACGGTGACAAGGGACATATCCACAGATGAAAACTAGAAACAAGTTTTCTTAGATACTTCTTGGTGATGTGTGAATTCATCTCACAGAGTTACACTTATGTTTCCTGGAGCAGTCCATTAACACTGTCTTTGAGGAATCTGAGAACGGCTTCTTTTGATAGCATTGAGCCCTACGCTGATAAAGGAAATTTCATCCGTTCAAAACGTGAAAGAAGCTTTCTGAGAAACGTCTTTCTGATCAGTGTGTTCATCTCACAGACCTATAACTTAGACTTCAGGAAGCAGTTTGGTAACACTCTTTTCGTGGAATCTGTAAAGTGATATTTGGGAGCCCTTAGGGGTCCATGGTGAAAAAGGAAATATCCTTACCTAATTACTAGAGAGAAGCTTTCTGAGAAATTGATGTGTGGCTTCATCACACAGAGTTCCACCCTTCCCTTCTTGGAACAGTTTGCTAACACTGTTGTCGTGGATCCTGCAAAGGTATAATTGGGAGCACATTGAGGTCTATGTTGAAAAAGGAAATATCCTCACATAATAACTAAAGGGAAGCTTTCTGAGAAACTGCATTGCCATGTGTGAATGCAACTCACAGAGTTACACGTTTCTCTTCAGTGATCAGTTTGTTAACATAGTTTTCTGGAAATCGGCAATTAGATACTTCATATCGCAATGAACCTTACGGTGACAAAGGAAATATCCACAGATGAAAACTAGAAGAAACTTTCTTAGAAACTTCTTGGTGATGTGTGAATTCATCTCACAGAGTTACACTTATGTTTCGTGGAGCAGTCCATTAACACTGTCTTAGAGGAATCTGAGAACGGCTTCTTTGGATCGCATTGAGGCCTACGCTGATAAAGGAAATTTCATCCGTTCAATACGTGAAAGAAGCTTTCTGAGAAACGTCTTTCTGTTCTGTGTGTTCATCTCACAGACTTATAACTTAGACTTCAGGAAGCAGTTTGCTAACACTCTTTTCGTGGAATCTGTAAAGGGATATTTGGGAGCCCATAGGGGCCCATGGTGAAAAAGGAAATATCCTCACCTAATAACTAGAGAGAAGCTTTCTGAGAGATTCCTTTCAGATATATGGCTACATCACACAGATTTCCACCCTTCCGTTCTTGGAACAGTTTGCTAACACTGTTGTCGTGAATTCTGCAAAGGTATATTTGGGAGCTCATTGAGGGCTATGGTGAAAAAGGAAATATCCTCACATAATAACTAAAGAGAAGCTTTCTGAGAAACTGCATTGCCATGTGTGAATGCAACTCACAGAGTTACACGTTTCTCCTCAGTGATCAGTTTGTTAACACAGTTTTCTGGAAATCTGCAATTAGATACTTCATGGCGCAATGAACCTTACGGTGACAAAGGAAATATCCCCATATGAAGACTAGAAAGAAGCTTTCTTAGAAACTTCTTGGTGATGTGTGAATTCATCTCACAGAGTTACACTTATGTTTCGTGGAGCAGTCCATTAACACTGTCTTTGAGGAATCTGAGAACGGCATCGTTGGATCGCATTGAGGATTACGCTGATAAAGGAAATTTCATCCGTTCAAAACGTGAAAGAAGCTTTCTGATAAACTTCTTTCTGATCTGTGAGTTCATCTCACCGACTTATAACTTAGACTTCAGGGAGGAGTTTGCTAACACTCTTTTCGTGGAATCTGTAAAGTGATATTTGGGAGCCCATAGGGGCCCATGGTGAAAAAGGAAATATCCTCACCTAATTACTAGAGAGAAGCTTTCTGAGAGATTCCTTTCTGATGTTTGGCTTCATCACACAGAGTTCCACCCTTCCCTTCTTGGAACAGTTTGCTAACACTGTATTCGTTGATTCTGCAAGGGTATATTTAGGAGCTCATTGAGGGCTATGGTAAAAAAGGAAATAATCTCACATAATAACTAAAAAGAAGCTTTCTGAGAAACTGCATTGCCATATGTGAATGCAACTCAGAGTTACACGTTTCTCTTCAGCGATCAGTTTGTTAACACAGTTTTCTGGAAATCTGCAATTAGATACTTCATAGCACAGTGAACCTTACGGTGACAAAGGAAATATCCACAGATGAAAACTAGAAAGAAGCTTTCTTAGAAACTTCTTGGTGATGTGTGAATTCATCTCACAGAGTTACACTTATGTTTCGTGGAGCAGTCCATTAACACTCTCTTTCAGGAATGTGAGAACGGCTTCTTTGGATCGCATTGAGGCCTACGCTGATAAAGGAAATTTCATCCGTTCAAAACGTGAAAGAAGCTCTCTGAGAAACCTATTTCTGATCTGTGAGTTCATGTCACAGACTTATAACTTAGACTTCAGGAAGCAGTTTGCTAACACTCTTTTCGTGGAATTTGTAAAGTGATGTTTGGGAGCCCATAGGGGCCAAAGGTGAAAAAGAAAATATTCTCACCTAATAACTAGAGAGAAGCTTTCTGAGAGATTCCTTTCTGATGTGTGGCTTCATCACACAGACTTCCACCCTTCCCTTCTTGGAACAGTTTCCTAACTCTGTTGTCGTGGATTCTGCAAAGGTATATTTGGGAGCTCATTGAGGGCTATGGTGAAAAAGGAAATATCCTCACCTAATAACTAGAGAGAAGCTTTCTGAGAGATTCCTTTCTGATGTGTGGCTTCATCACACAGAGTTCCACCCTTCCCTTCTTGGAACAGTATGCTAACACTGTTGTCGTGGATTCTGCAAAGGTATATTTCGGAGCTCATTGAGGGCTATGGTGAAAAAGGAAATATCCTCACACAATAACTAAAGAGAAGCTTTATGAGAAACTGCATTGCCATGTTTGAATGCACCTCACAGAGTTACACGTTTCTCCTCAGTGATCAATTTGTTAACACAGTTTTCTGGACATCTGCAATTAGATACTTCATAGCGCAATGAACTTTAGGGTGACAAAGGAAATATCCACTGATGAAGACTAGAAAGCAGCTTTCTTAGAAACTTCTTGGTGATGTGTGAATTCATCTCACAGAGTTACACTTATGTTTCGTGGAGCAGTCCAATAACACTGTCCTTGAGGAAACGGAGAACGGCTTCCTTGGATCGCATTGAGGCCTACGCTGATAAAGGAAATTTCATCCGTTGAAACCTGAACGAAGCTTTCTGAGAATATTCTTTCCGATCTGTGAGTTCATCTCACAGACTTATAACTTAGACTTCAGGAAGCAGTTTGCTAACACTCTTTTCGTGCAATCTGTAAAGTGATATTTGGGAGCCCATAGGGGCCCATGGTGAAAAAGGAAATATCCTCACCTAATAACTAGAGAGAAGCTTTCTGAGACATTCCTTTCTTATGTATGGCTTCATCATACAGAGTTCCACCCTTCCCTTCTTGGAACAGTTTGCTAACACTGTTGTCGTGGATTCTGCAAAGTTATATTTGGGAGCTCATTGACGGCTATGGGAAAAAGGAAATATCCTCACATAGTAACTAAGAGAAGCTTTCTGAGAAACTGCATTGCCATGTGTGAATGCAACTCACAGAGTTACACGTTTCTCCTAAGTGATCAGTTTGTTAACACAGTTTTCTGGAAGTCTGCAATTAGATACTTCATAGCGCAATGAACCTTACGGTGACAAAGGAAATATCCACAGATGAAAACTAGACTTAAGATTTCTTAGAAACTCCTTGGTGATGTGTGAATTCATCTCACAGAGTTACACTTATGTTTTGTGGAGCAGTCCATTAACACTGTCTTTGAGGAGTCTGATAACGGCTTCGTTGGATCGCATTGAGGCCTATGCTGATAAAGGAAATTTCATCCGTTCAAAACGTGAAGGAAGCTTTGTGATAAACTTCTTTCTGATCTGTGACTTCATCTCACAGACTTATAACTTAGACTTCAGAAAGCAGTTTGCTAACAGTCTTTTCGTGGAATCTGTAAAGTGATATTTGGGAGCCCATAGTGGCCCATGGAGAAAAAGGAAATATCCTCACATAATAACTAGAGAGAATACTTCTGAGAGACTCCTTTCTGATCTGTGGCTTCATCACACAGAGTTCCACCCTTCTCTTCTTAGAACCGTTTGCTACCACTGTTGTCATGGATTCTGCAAAGGTATATTTGGGAGCTCATTGAGGGCTATGGTGAAAAAGGAAATATCCTCACATAATAACTAAAGAGAAGCTTTCTGAGAAACTGCATTGCCATGTGTGAATGCAACTGACAGAGTTACACGTTTCGGTTTAGTGATCAGTTTGTTAACACAGTTTTCTGGAAATCTGCAATTAGATACCTCATAGCGCAATGATCCTTACGGTGACAAGGGACATATCCACAGATGAAAACTAGAAACAAGTTTTCTTAGATACTTCTTGGTGATGTGTGAATTCATCTCACAGAGTTACACTTATGTTTCCTGGAGCAGTCCATTAACACTGTCTTTGAGGAATCTGAGAACGGCTTCTTTTGATAGCATTGAGCCCTACGCTGATAAAGGAAATTTCATCCGTTCAAAACGTGAAAGAAGCTTTCTGAGAAACGTCTTTCTGATCAGTGAGTTCATCTCACAGACCTATAACTTAGACTTCAGGAAGCAGTTTGGTAACACTCTTTTCGTGGAATCTGTAAAGTGATATTTGGGAGCCCATAGGGTCCCATGGTGAAAAAGTAAATATCCTCACCTAATAACTAGAGAGAAGCTTTCTGAGAGATTCCTTTCTGATGTGTGGCTTCATCACACAGAGTTCCACCCTTCCCTTCTTGGAACAGTTTGCTAACACTGTTGTCGTGGATTCTGCAAAGGTATATTTGGGAGCTCATCGAGGGCTATGGTGAAAAAGGAAATATCCTCACATAATAACTAAAGAGAAGCTTTCTGAGAAACTGCATTGCCATGTGTGAATGCAAGTCACAGAGTTACACGTTTCTCCTCAGTGATCAGTTTGTTAACACAGTTTTCTTGAAATCTGCAATTAGATACTTCATAGCGTAATGAAACTTACGGTGACAAAGGAAATATCCACCGATGAAAACTAGAAAGAAGCTTTCTTAGAAACTTCTTGGTGATGTGTGAATTCATCTCACAGAGTTACACTTATGTTTTGTGGAGCAGTCCATTAACACTCTCTTTGAGGAGTCTGATAACGATTTCTTTGGATCGCATTGAGGCCTACGCTGATAAAGAAATTTCATCCGTTCAAAACGTGAAAGAAGCTTTCAGAGAAACTTCTTTCTGATCTGTGAGTTCATCTCACAGACTTATAACTTAGACTTCAGGAAGCAGTTTGCTAACACTCTTTTCGTGGAATCTGTAAAGTGATATTTGGGAGCCCTTAGGGGTCCATGGTGAAAAAGGAAATATCCTTACCTAATTACTAGAGAGAAGCTTTCTGAGAAATTGATGTGTGGCTTCATCACACAGAGTTCCACCCTTCCCTTCTTGGAACAGTTTGCTAACACTGTTGTCGTGGATCCTGCAAAGGTATAATTGGGAGCACATTGAGGTCTATGTTGAAAAAGGAAATATCCTCACATAATAACTAAAGGGAAGCTTTCTGAGAAACTGCATTGCCATGTGTGAATGCAACTCACAGAGTTACACGTTTCTCTTCAGTGATCAGTTTGTTAACATAGTTTTCTGGAAATCGGCAATTAGATACTTCATATCGCAATGAACCTTACGGTGACAAAGGAAATATCCACAGATGAAAACTAGAAGAAACTTTCTTAGAAACTTCTTGGTGATGTGTGAATTCATCTCACAGAGTTACACTTATGTTTCGTGGAGCAGTCCATTAACACTGTCTTAGAGGAATCTGAGAACGGCTTCTTTGGATCGCATTGAGGCCTACGCTGATAAAGGAAATTTCATCCGTTCAATACGTGAAAGAAGCTTTCTGAGAAACGTCTTTCTGTTCTGTGTGTTCATCTCACAGACTTATAACTTAGACTTCAGGAAGCAGTTTGCTAACACTCTTTTCGTGGAATCTGTAAAGGGATATTTGGGAGCCCATAGGGGCCCATGGTGAAAAAGGAAATATCCTCACCTAATAACTAGAGAGAAGCTTTCTGAGAGATTCCTTTCAGATATATGGCTACATCACACAGATTTCCACCCTTCCGTTCTTGGAACAGTTTGCTAACACTGTTGTCGTGAATTCTGCAAAGGTATATTTGGGAGCTCATTGAGGGCTATGGTGAAAAAGGAAATATCCTCACATAATAACTAAAGAGAAGCTTTCTGAGAAACTGCATTGCCATGTGTGAATGCAACTCACAGAGTTACACGTTTCTCCTCAGTGATCAGTTTGTTAACACAGTTTTCTGGAAATCTGCAATTAGATACTTCATAGCGCAATGAACCTTACGGTGACAAAGGAAATATCCACAGATGAAAACTAGAAAGAAGCTTTCTTAGAAACTTCTTGGTGATGTGTGAATTCATCTCACAGAGTTACACTTATGTTTCGTGGAGCAGTCCATTAACACTGTCTTTGAGGAGTCTGATAACGGCTTCGTTGGATCGCATTGAGGCCTACGCTGATAAAGGAAATTTCATCCGTTCAAAACGTGAAAGAAGCTTTCTGATAAACTTCTTTCTGATCTGTGAGTTCATCTCACAGACTTATAACTTAGACTTCAGGAAGCAGTTTGCTAACACTCTTTTCGTGGAATCTGTAAAGTGATATTTGGGAGCCCATAGGGGCCCATGAGAAAAAGGAAATATCCTCACATAATAACTAGAGAGAATACTTCTGAGAGACTCCTTTCTGATCTGTGGCTTCATCACACAGAGTTCCACCCTCTCTTCTTAGAACCGTTTGCTACACTGTTGTCATGGATTCTGCAAAGGTATATTTGGGAGCTCATTGAGGGCTATGGTGAAAAAAGGAAATATCCTCACCTAATAACTAGAGAGAAGCTTTCTGAGAGATTCCTTTCTCATGTGTGGCTTCATCACACAGAGTTCCCCCCTTCCCTTCTTGGAACAGTTTGCTAACAGTGTTGTCGTGGATTCTGTAAAGGTATATTTGGGAGCTCATTGAGGGCTATGGTGAAAAAGGAAATATCCTCACATAATAACTAAAGAGAAGCTTTCTGAGAAACTGCATTGCCAAGTGTGAATGCAACTCACAAAGTTACACGTTTCTCTTCAGTGATCAGTTTGTTAACACAGTTTTCTGGAAATCTGCAATTAGATACTTCATAGCGCAATGAAGCTTACGGTGACAAAGGAAATATCCACAGATGAAAACTAGAAAGAAGCTTTCTTAGAAACTTCTTGGTGATGTGTGAATTCATCTCACAGAGTTACACTTATGTTTCGTGGAGCAGTCCATTAACACTGTCTTTGAGGAATCTGAGAACGGCTTCTTTGGATCGCATTGAGGCCTACGCTGATAAAGGAAATTTCATCCGTTCAAAACGTGAAAGAAGCTTTCTGAGAAACGTCTTTCTGATCTGTGAGTTCATCTCACAGACTTATAACTTAGACTTCAGGAAGCAGTTTGCTAACACTCTTTTCGTGGAATCTGTAAAGTGATATTTGGGAGCCCATAGGGGCCCATGGTGAAAAATGAAATATCCTCACCTAATTACTAGAGAGAAGCTTTCTGAGAGATTCCTTTCTGATGTGTGGCTTCATCACACAGAGTTCCCCCCTTCCCTTCTTGGAACAGATTGCTAACACTGTTGTCGTGGATTCTGTAAAGGTATATTTGGGAGCTCATTGAGGGCTATGGTGAAAAAGGAAATATCCTCACATAATAACTAAAGAGAAGCTTTCTGAGAAACTGCATTGCCATGTGTGAATGCAACTCACAGAGTTACACGTTTCTCTTCAGTGATCAGTTTTTTTAACACAGTTTTCTGGAAATCTACAATTAGATACTTCATAGAGCAATGAACCTTACGGTGACAGAGGAAATATCCACAGATGAAAACTAGAAAGAAGCTTTCGTAGAAACTTCTTGGTGATGTGTGAATTCATCTCACAGAGTTACACTTATGTTTCGTGGAGCAGTCCATTAACACTGTCTTTGAGGAATCTGAGAACGGCTTCTTTGGATCGCATTGAGGCCTATGCTGATAAAGGAAATTTCATCCGTTCAAAACGTGAAGGATGCTTTGTGATAAACTTCTTTCTAATCTGTGAGTTCATCTCACAGACTTACAACTTAGATTTCAAGAAGCAGTTTGCTAACACTCTTTTCGTGGAACCTGTAAAGTGATATTTGGGAGCCCATAGGGGCCCACGGTGAAAAAGGAAATATCCTCACAAAATAACAAGAGAGAAGATTTCTGAGAGATTCCTTTCTGATCTGTGGCTTCATCACACAGAGTTCCAGCCTTCCCTTCTTAGAACCGTTTGCTACCACTGTTGTCATGGATTCTGCAAAGGTATATTTGGGAGCTCAGTGAGGGGTATGGTGAAAAAGGAAATATCCTCACATAATAAATAGAGAGAAGCTTTCTGAGAGATTCCTTTCTGATGTGCGGCTTCATCACACAGAGTTCCCCCCTTCCTTTCTTGGAACAGTTTGCTAACACTGTTGTCGTGGATTCTGTAAAGGTATATTTGGGAGCTCATTGAGGGCTATGGTGAAAAAGGAAATATCCTCACATAATAACTAAAGAGAAGCTTTCTGAGAAACTGCATTGCCATGTGTGAATGCAACTCACAGAGGTACACGTTTCTCTTCAGTGATCAGTTTGTTAACACAGTTTTCTGGAAATCTGCAATTAGATACTTCATAGCGCAATGAACCTTACGGTGACAAAGGAAATATCCACAGATGAAAACTAGAAAAAAGCTTTCATAGAAACTTCTTGGTGATGTGTGAATTCATCTCACAGAGTTACACTTATGTTTCTTGGAGCAGTCCATTAACACTGTCTTTGAGGAATCTGAGAACGGCTTCTTTGGATCGCATTGAGGCCTACGCTGATAAAGGAAATTTCATCCGTTCAATACGTGAAAGAAGCTTTCTGAGAAACGTCTTTCTGTTCTGTGTGTTCATCTCACAGACTTATAACTTAGACTTCAGGAAGCAGGTTGCTAACACTCTTTTCGTGGAATCTGTAAAGTGATATTTGGGAGCCCATAGGGGCCCATGGTGAAAAATGAAATATCCTCACCTAATAACTAGAGAGAAGCTTTCTGAGAGATTCTTTCTGATGTGTGGCTTCATCACACAGAGTTCCACCCTTCCCTTCTTGGAACAGATTGCTA
This sequence comes from Rhinopithecus roxellana, assembly GCF_007565055.1. Taxonomy (NCBI): domain Eukaryota; kingdom Metazoa; phylum Chordata; class Mammalia; order Primates; family Cercopithecidae; genus Rhinopithecus; species Rhinopithecus roxellana. The sequence goes on along the minus strand of NC_044559.1, from coordinate 92,215,999 downwards.
ACACTGCTGTCGTGGATACTGCAAAGTTATATTTGGGAGCTCATTGAGGGCTATGGTGAAAAAGGAAATATCCTCATATAATAACTAAAGAGAAGCTTTCCGAGAGACTGCATTGCCATGTGTGAATGCAACTCACAGAGTTACACGTTTCTCCTCAGTGATCAGTTTGTTAACACAGTTTTCTGGAAATCTGCAATTAGATACTTCATAGCGCAGTGAACCTTACGGTGACAAAGGAAGTATCCACAGATGAAAACTACAAAGAAGCTTTCTTAGAAACTTCTTGGTGATGTGTGAATTCATCCCACAGAGTTACACTTATATTTTGTGGAGCAGTCCATTTACACTGTCTTTGAGGAGTCTGAGAACGGTTTCTTTGGATCGCATTGAGGCCTACGTTGATAAAGGAAATTTCATCCGTTCAAAACGTGAAAGAAGCTTTCTGAGAAACTTCTTTCTGATCTGTGAGTTCATCACACAGACTTATAACTTAGACTTCAGGAAGCAGTTTGCTAACACTCTTTACGTGGTATCTGTAAAGTGATATTTGGGAGCCCATAGGTGCCCATGGTGAAAAAGGAAATATCCTCACCTAATAACTAGAGAGAAGCTTTCTGAGAAATTCCTTTCTGATGTGTGGCTTCATCACACAGAGTTCCACCCATTCCCTTCTTGGAACAGTTTGCTAACACTGTTGTCGTGGATTCTGCAGAGGTATATTTGGGAGCTGATTGAGGGCTAAGGTGAAAAAGGAAATTATCCTCACATAATACCTAAAGAGAAGCTTTCTGAGAAAGTGCATTGCCATGTGTGAATGCAACTCACAGAGTTACACGTTTCTCCTCAGTGATCAGTTTGTTAACACAGTTTTCTGGAAATCTGCAATTAGATACTTCATAGTGCAACGAACCTTACGGTGACAAAGGAAATATCCACAGATGAAAACTAGAAAGAAGCTTTCGTAGAAACTTCTTGGTGATGTCTGAATTCATCTCACAGAGTTACACTTATGTTTCGTGGAGCAGTCCATTAACACTGTCTTTGAGGAATCTGAGAACGGCCTCTTTGGATCGCATTGAGACCTACGCTGATGAAGGAAATTTCATCCGTTCAAAACGTGAAAGAAGCTTTCTGAGAAACGTCTTTCTGATCTGTGAGTTCATCTCACAGACTTATAACTTAGACTTCAGGAAGCAGTTTGCTAACACTCTTTTCGTGGAGTCTGTAAAGTGATATTTGCGAGCCCATAGGGGCCCATGGTGAAAAAGGAAATATCCTCACATAATAACTAGAGAGAAGCTTTCTGAGAGATTCCTTTCTGACGTGTGGCTTCATCCCACAGAGTTCCACCCTTCCCTTCTTGGAACAGTTTGCTAACACTTTTGTGGTGGATTCTGCAAAGGCATATTTGGGAGCTCATTGAGGGGTATCGTGAAAAAGGAAATATCCTCACATAATAACTAAGGAGAAGCTTTCTGAGAAACTGCATTGCCATGTGTGAATGCAACTCACAGAGATACACGTTTCTCCTCAGTGATCAGTTTGTTAACACAGTTTTCTGGAAATCTGCAATTAGATACTTCATAGCGCAATGAACCTTACGGTGACAAAGGAAATATCCACAGATGAAAACTAGACTTAAGATTTCTTAGAAACTCCTTGGTGATGTGTGAATTCATCTCACAGAGTTACACTTATGTTTTGTGGAGCAGTCCATTAACACTGTCTTTGAGGGGTCTGATAACGGCTTCGTTGGATCGCATTGAGGCCTATGCTGATAAAGGAAATTTCATCCGTTCAAAACGTGAAGGAAGCTTTGTGATAAACTTTCTGATCTGTGACTTCATCTCACAGACTTATAACTTAGACTTCAGGAAGCAGTTTGCTAACAGTCTTTTCGTGGAATCTGTAAAGTGATATTTGGGAGCCCATAGTGGCCCATGGAGAAAAAGGAAATATCCTCACATAATAACTAGAGAGAATACTTCTGAGAGACTCCTTTCTGACCTGTGGCTTCATCACACAGAGTTCCACCCTTCTCTTCTTAGAACCGTTTGCTACCTCTGTTGTCATGGATTCTGCAAAGGTATATTTGGGAGCTCATTGAGGGCTATGGTGAAAAAGGAAATATCCTCACCTAATAACTAGAGAGAAGCTTTCTGAGAGATTCCTTTCTCATGTGTGGCTTCATCACACAGAGTTCCCCCCTTCCCTTCTTGGAACAGTTTGCTAACACTGTTGTCGTGGATTCTGTAAAGGTATATTTGGGAGCTCATTGAGGGCTATGGTGAAAAAGGAAATATCCTCACATAATAAGTAAAGAGAAGCTTTCTGAGAAACTGCATTGCCATGTGTGAATGCAACTCACAGAGGTACACGTTTCTCTTCACTGATCAGTTTGTTAACACAGTTTTCTGGAAATCTGCAATTAGATACTTCATAGCGCAATGAACCTTACGGTGACAAAGGAAATATCCTCAGATGAAAACTAGAAAAAAGCTTTCGTAGAAACTTCTTGGTGATGTGTGAATTCATCTCACAGAGTTACACTTATGTTTCTTGGAGCAGTCCATTAACACTGTCTTTGAGGAATCTGAGAACGGCTTCTTTGGATCGCATTGAGGCCTACGCTGATAAAGGAAATTTCATCCGTTCAAAACGTGAAAGAAGCTTTCTGAGAAACGTCTTTCTGTTCTGTGTGTTCATCTCACAGACTTATAACTTAGACTTCAGGAAGCAGTTTGCTAACACTCTTTCCGTGGAGTCTGTAAAGTGATATTTGGGAGCCCATAGGGGCCCATGGTGAAAAAGGAAATATTCTCACAAAATAACTAGAGAGAAGATTTCTGAGAGATTCCTTTCTGATCTGTGGCTTCATCACACAGAGTTCCACCCTTCCCTTCTTAGAACCGTTTGCTACCACTGTTGTCATGGATTCTGCAAGGGTATATTTGAGAGCTCTTTGAGGGCTATGGTGAAAAAGGAAATATCCTCACATAATAACTAAAGAGAAGCTTTCTGAGAAAATGCATTGCCATGTGTGAATGCAACTCACAGAGTTACACGTTTCTCTTCAGTGATCAGTTTGTTAACACAGTTTTCTGGAAATCTGCAATTAGATACTTCATAGTGCAACGAACCTTACGGTGACAAGGAAATATCCACAGATGAAAACAAGAAAGAAGCTTTCGTAGAAACTTCTTGGTGATGTGTGAATTCATCTCACAGAGTTACACTTATGTTTCTTGGAGCAGTCCATTAACACTGTCTTTGAGGAATCTGAGAACGGCTTCTTGGATCGCATTGAGGCCTACGCTGATAAAGGAAATTTCATCCGTTCAAAACGTGAAAGAAGCTTTCTGAGAAACGTCTTTCTGTTCTGTGTGTTCATCTCACAGACTTATAACTTAGACTTCAGGAAGCAGTTTGCTAACACTCTTTCCGTGGAGTCTGTAAAGTGATATTTGGGAGCCCATAGGGGCCCATGGTGAAAAAGGAAATATTCTCACAAAATAACTAGGGAGAAGATTTCTGAGAGATTCCTTTCTGATCTGTGGCTTCATCACACAGAGTTCCACCCTTCCCTTCTTAGAACCGTTTGCTACCACTGTTGTCATGGATTCTGCAAGGGTATATTTGAGAGCTCTTTGAGGGCTATGGTGAAAAAGGAAATATCCTCACATAATAACTAAAGAGAAGCTTTCTGAGAAAATGCATTGCCATGTGTGAATGCAACTCACAGAGTTACACGTTTCTCTTCAGTGATCAGTTTGTTAACACAGTTTTCTGGAAATCTGCAATTAGATACTTCATAGTGCAACGAACCTTACGGTGACAAAGGAAATATCCACAGATGAAAACAAGAAAGAAGCTTTCGTAGAAACTTCTTGGTGATGTGTGAATTCATCTCACAGAGTTACACTTATGTTTCGTGGAGCAGTCCATTAACACTGTCTTTGAGGAATCTGAGAACGGCTTCTTTGGATCGCATGGAGCCCTATGCTGATAAAGGAAATTTCATCCGTTCAAAACGTGAAAGAAGCTTTCTGAGAAACGTCTTTCTGATCTTTGAGTTCAACTCACAGACCTATCACGTAGACTTCAGGAAGCAGTTTGCTAACACTCTTTTCATGGAATCTGTAAAGTGATATTTGGGAGCCCATAGGGGCCCATTCTGAAAAAGGAAATATCCTCACATAATAACTAAAGAGAAGCTTTCTGAGAAACTGCATTGCCAAGTGTGAATGCAACTCACAGAGTTACACGTTTCTCTTCAGTGATCAGTTTGTTAACACAGTTTTCTGGAAATCTGCAATTAGATACTTCATAGCGCAATGAACCTTACGGTGACAGAGGAAATATCCACAGATGAAAACTAGAAAGAAGCTTTCTTAGAAACTTCTTGGTAATGTGTGAATTCATCTCACAGAGCTACACTTATGTTTCGTCGAGCAGTCCAGTAACACTGTCTTTGAGGAATCTGAGAACGGCTTCTTTGGATCGAATTGAGGCCTTCGCTGATAAAGGAAATTTCATCCGTTCAAAACGTGAAGGAAGCTTTCTGAGAAACGTCTTTCTGATCTGTGAGTCCGTCTCACAGACTTATAACTTAGACTTCCAAAATCAGTTTGCTAACACTCTTTTCGTGGAATCTGTAAAGTGATATTTTGGAGCCCATAGGGGCCCATGGTTAAGAAGGAAATATCCTCAGGTAATAACTAGAGAGAAGCTTTCTGAGAGATTCCTTTCTGATGTGTGGCTTCATCACACAGAGTTCCCCCCTTCCCTTCTTGGAACAGATTGCTAACACTGTTGTCGTGGATTCTGTAAAGGTATATTTGGGAGCTCATTGAGGGCTATGGTGAAAAAGGAAATATCCTCACATAATAACTAAAGAGAAGCTTTCTGAGAAACTGCATTGCCATGTGTGAATGCAACTCACAGAGTTACACGTTTCTCTTCAGTGATCAGTTTTGTTAACACAGTTTTCTGGAAATCTACAATTAGATACTTCATAGAGCAATGAACCTTACGGTGACAGAGGAAATATCCACAGATGAAAACTAGAAAGAAGCTTTCGTAGAAACTTCTTGGTGATGTGTGAATTCATCTCACAGAGTTACACTTATGTTTCGTGGAGCAGTCCATTAACACTGTCTTTGAGGAATCTGAGAACGGCTTCTTTGGATCGCATTGAGGCCTAGGCTGATGAAGGAAATTTCATCCGTTCAAAACGTGAAGGATGCTTTGTGATAAACTTCTTTCTGATCTGTGAGTTCATCTCACAGACTTACAACTTAGATTTCAAGAAGCAGTTTGCTAACACTCTTTTCGTGGAACCTGTAAAGTGATATTTGGGAGCCCATAGGGGCCCATGGTGAAAAAGGAAATATCCTCACAAAATAACAAGAGAGAAGATTTCTGAAGATTCCTTTCTGATCTGTGGCTTCATCACACAGAGTTCCAGCCATCCCTTCTTAGAACCGTTTGCTACCACTGTTGTCATGGATTCTGCAAAGGTATATTTGGGAGCTCAGTGAGGGGTATGGTGAAAAAGGAAATATCCTCACATAATAAATAGAGAGAAGCTTTCTGAGAGATTCCTTTCTGATGCGCGGCTTCATCACACAGAGTTCCCCCCTTCCTTTCTTGGAACAGTTTGCTAACACTGTTGTCGTGGATTCTGTAAAGGTATATTTGGGAGCTCATTGAGGGCTATGGTGAAAAAGGAAATATCCTCACATAATAACTAAAGAGAAGCTTTCTGAGAAACTGCATTGCCATGTGTGAATGCAACTCACAGAGGTACACGTTTCTCTTCAGTGATCAGTTTGTTAACACAGTTTTCTGGAAATCTGCATTAGATACTTCATAGCGCAATGAACCTTACGGTGACAAAGGAAATATCCACAGATGAAAACTAGAAAAAAGCTTTCGTAAGAAACTTCTTGGTGATGTGTGAATTCATCTCACAGAGTTACACTTATGTTTCTTGGAGCAGTCCATTAACACTGTCTTTGAGGAATCTGAGAACGGCTTCTTTGGATCGCATTGAGGCCTACACTGATAAAGGAAATTTCATCCGTTCAATACGTGAAAGAAGCTTTCTGAGAAACTTCTTTCTGATCTGTGAGTTCATCACACAGACTTATAACTTAGACTTCAGGAAGCAGTTTGCTAACACTCTTTACGTGGTATCTGTAAAGTGATATTTGGGAGCCCATAGGTGCCCATGGTGAAAAAGGAAATATCCTCACCTAATAACTAGAGAGAAGCTTTCTGAGAAATTCCTTTCTGATGTGTGGCTTCATCACACAGAGTTCCAACCATCCCTTCTTGGAACAGTTTGCTAACACTGTTGTCGTGGATTCTGCAAAGGTATATTTGGGAGCTGATTGAGGGCTAAGGTGAAAAAGGAATTATCCTCACATAATACCTAAAGAGAAGCTTTCTGAGAAAGTGCATTGCCATGTGTGAATGCAACTCACAGAGTTACACGTTTCTCCTCAGTGATCAGTTTGTTAACACAGTTTTCTGGAAATCTGCAATTAGATACTTCATAGTGCAACGAACCATACGGTGACAAAAGGAAATATCCACAGATGAAAACTAGAAAGAAGCTTTCGTAGAAACTTCTTGGTGATGTCTGAATTCATCTCACAGAGTTACACTTATGTTTCCTGGAGCAGTCCATTAACACTGTCTTTGAGGAATCTGAGAACGGCCTCTTTGGATCGCATTGAGACCTACGCTGATGAAGGAAATTTCATCCGTTCAAAACGTGAAAGAAGCTTTCTGAGAAACGTTTTTCTGATCTGTGAGTTCATCTCACAGACTTATAACTTAGACTTCAGGAAGCAGTTTGCTAACACTCTTTTCGTGGAGTCTGTAAAGTGATATTTGGGAGCCCATAGGGGCCCATGGTGAAAAAGGAAATATCCTCACAAAATAACTAGAGAGAAGATTTCTGAGAGATTCCTTTCTGATCTGTGGCTTCATCACACAGAGTTCCACCCTACCCTTCTTAGAACCGTTTGCTACCACTGTTGTCATGGATTCTGCAAATGTATATTTGGGAGCTCTTTGAGGGCTACGGTGAAAAAGGAAATATCCTCACATAATAACTAAAGAGAAGCTTTCTGAGAAACTGCATTGCCAAGTGTGAATGCAACTCACAAAGTTACACGTTTCTCTTCAGTGATCAGTTTGTTAACACAGTTTTCTGGAAATCTGCAATTAGATACTTCATAGCGCAATGAACCTTACGGTGACAGAGGAAATATCCACAGATGAAAACTAGAAAGAAGCTTTCTTAGAAACTTCTTGGTAATGTGTGAATTCATCTCACAGAGCTACACTTATGTTTCGTCGAGCAGTCCATTAACACTGTCTTTGAGGAATCTGAGAACGGCTTCTTTGGATCGCATTGAGGCCTACACTGATAAAGGAAATTTCATCCGTTCAATACGTGAAAGAAGCTTTCTGAGAAACTTCTTTCTGATCTGTGAGTTCATCACACAGACTTATAACTTAGACTTCAGGAAGCAGTTTGCTAACACTCTTT